>NC_092349.1:48828952-48906928 GCF_963676685.1 Mytilus edulis | reverse complement strand
GGTCTTTGTTTCGTATACAGTGTATAACCTAAACATTCGCCGGGAAAGCAAATTCTCTTTTGTTTTTCAGTCTATCTTGTTCTGTTCAGCAGACTTTATCTCCAATTCTTCCTCACAGAAAACATTTTCTTCAAATAGTGGTTTAGAGAAAGTAACATATGTTCGAAGATTAATTACGCCCCTCAGTAATTGATTCGTATTTCCACTACAAATTAGCAATAACCTCGCTACACCTAGTGTACGATATTGTTAAATTAATTGCACAATGATGAGACAAAGAATTAAACTTTCAGGACCTCTTTTAAAAAGTTTCAACTTTGGATAATTTCTATACCGTATCAATTACGGAATAATTGGCATCAGCTATCATGTACTATGTAGCAGTGTAGAAGTAAATTTTTGTTAGCATGGGGAAATTTAAAAGAAATAGACATTGTAAGTTATATATCGATATCATTAAAGTTGTTATTTTTTTTTTTTAATCTAGCCTGCATATATGCATTGCCACGTAATTCAATAAACTGGCTGTATACCTTCTGTGCTATAAGAAAGAATTTCGTTCACATCAGTAAAATGGCGTCGGTGGTGTAACGGTTAGCATGGTTGCCTTCCAAGCAGTCGATCCGGGTTCGACTCCCGGCCGACGCACGTAATTTTTGTTAGGATTTGATGGAATCAAATATAGCATGTTCCTTACACTAGTTGACGAACTTTCGGAAATGTAGTGTTTCTTTATTTGCGAGAGAGGTAAACAATAGCTTGTTTTCAATATCTTTTTGTCTAACTGAACTCCAATAGGTTAAGATACAATTTGCTATAAAACTTCAAATATATGAAGCTTTATATATTGGATGGGTGCGATATATGTCTAAGAGAATTTAAACAGGTGTATTTATGGCGTCGGTGGTGTAACGGTTAGCATGGTTGCCTTCCAAGCAGTCGATCCGGGTTCGACTCCCCGCCGGCCGACGCACGAATTTTTTATATTGTATGAAATTTATTGTCTACGTCATGTGAAAAAAAAAAAATACTCTGACCATTCCGATTCCTGTTGTCTCAGTGCTTCCACAACTTTTTAATAGAAGCACCCCCAGTGATTTCAAATTTCGGACCTACTCGGTATACCAACATTAATTTCAACTCTTTACCAATCAAAGTTGATACAACTGAACCGTTTGGACCAGTAGTGCTGACAACTTTTGACACTAACTATAGTAATCTTGAAAACAAAGTAAAACCGACAGCAAACTTTTTGAACGTTGATGCAATTTCAAATTGGCCATTCTTAAAGACAGCAAAATAGATGTTTCCGCTGAGGATTGAACTCAGGACCTTCCGCGTGTTAAGCGGATGTGATAACCACTACACCACGGAAACCATGGGATCTAGGTTGTGAATTTAAGCTAAAACCATGACGGAAATCAAAGGCATGTAGCATTGCAGCTCAGGCATATCAACAGTTGACCTAATTGATGGATAACTAAATTTCTGCCGGCAGACAAACGCTATTTTATCATGTGCGTCCTTTATTTTGTATTCGAAATCTCAAATTGATCCGACACCGCAGTGTAAACTTTAATTTTTAGTTATTCCTTTCACATAGAAACCGTACTTAATTTGCAATCGATAGCTTACAATTTGTCAATGAAAATAAAATATTCTAGAGATTGGAATACTTGTTCACTGTCTTGGCACAATGTGGTATGTGATATGAAATTATTTATAATCTATTTAATTTCACTTAGCAGTGTCAGGCTCGTTGGTCTAGTGGTATGATTCTCGCTTCGGGTGCGAGAGGTCCCGGGTTCGACTCCCGGACGAGCCCTAATTTTTGGCATTGCAAAAGGATCCGCTCATTAAACATCAAATCGCGAAACTGGGGTACCAATGTTGTAAGGCCACAATTTGGAGAATCACGGGCCGCACAAATATATAAGCAGCCTATTCAAAGCGTAATTTATCGTTACCCATCTGGTCTTCCCGTCCTCATCAATGTCAGCCTGCAAAATGGGCCTATAGACATTACTCGTGATACAACTCAAAAGGGAGTCTCCAACTATGTACAGTATATGCATCCAACTAGTATATTTCCTACCATAGAGGTGTCATGGATACTAGAATATATTTATTAAATGGTCTTGATCATGTTAATCTTTGGGCCTCGGTGGATTTTGCTTCGCTTCTTTCGTATTTAAAATTGGCGCCAACGTACTTCAGCCGTATCTATCCTGCCTTAATTATGACACTTTGTCGTAACCGTGGTGATTTCGTCTCATTCTTCGTCCAGGGATTCCTGACTGCGGATCGATGTTCACATTCCGGTCGCCGGGTAAGTCAGATTTGTGTCAAGTTCCTCCCAGACAGACTACACACATTGCATAATGGCCCACAACGGTTCTAGAAAGGTTATCATTTGAAAGAAGTAATAAGACTGACACTAACACCATGTCGTGGTATACATTTTCGATGCTAAAAAGTGGTAAATTAATTTTTTTACTCTCTCTCTCTCTCCTCTCTCTCTCTCTCTCTCATCTCTCTCTCTCTCTCTCTCTCTCTCTCTCTCTCTCTCTCTCTCTCTCTCTCTTTTTTTTTTTATCCATCTGTTGCTGGATATTCTCCTATTCTTTTTGAGTTTCTAAATTTCATCCTTTCAAATTCCGCTATCCAAAAGTATAGTATTTGCGTCATATACGTCATCGTTATCGTCCTCTTATTAACTGCGTTTTTTTTTCTTTAATCATGAATTTGATACATTTTCTTATAAGTTTATATTACGCCTCGGGCAATTATACTGTTCGTGTCGTCATCATGTAAACATATGTTCACCGGTCTTTGTTTCGTATACAGTGTATAACCTAAACATTCGCCGGGAAAGCAAATTCTCTTTTGTTTTTCAGTCTATCTTGTTCTGTTCAGCAGACTTTATCTCCAATTCTTCCTCACAGAAAACATTTTCTTCAAATAGTGGTTTAGAGAAAGTAACATATGTTCGAAGATTAATTACGCCCCTCAGTAATTGATTCGTATTTCCACTACAAATTAGCATAACCTCGCTACACCTAGTGTACGATATTGTTAAATTAATTGCACAATGATGAGACAAAGAATTAAACTTTCAGGACCTCTTTTTAAAAAGTTTCAACTTTGGATAATTTCTATACCGTATCAATTACGGAATAATTGGCATCAGCTATCATGTACTATGTAGCAGTGTAGAAGTAAATATTTTGTTAGCATGGGGAAATTTAAAGAAATAGACATTGTAAGTTATATATCGATATCATTAAAGTTGTTATTTTTTTTTTTTAATCTAGCCTGCATATATGCATTGCCACGTAATTCAATAAACTGGCTGTATACTTCTGTGCTATAAGAAAGAATTTCGTTCACATCAGTAACATGGCGTCGGTGGTGTAACGGTTAGCATGGTTGCCTTCCAAGCAGTCGATCCGGGTTCGACTCCCGGCCGACGCACGTAATTTTTGTTAGGATTTGATGGAATCAAATATAGCATGTTCCTTACACTAGTTGACGAACTTTCGGAAATGTAGTGTTTCTTTATTTGCGAGAGAGGTAAACAATAGCTTGTTTTCATATCTTTTTGTCTAACTGAACTCCAATAGGTTAAGATACAATTTGCTATAAAACTTCAAATATATGAAGCTTTATATATTGGATGGGTGCGATATATGTCTAAGAGAATTTAAACAGGTGTATTTATGGCGTCGGTGGTGTAACGGTTAGCATGGTTGCCTTCCAAGCAGTCGATCCGGGTTCGACTCCCGGCCGACGCACGAATTTTTTATATTGTATGAAATTTATTGTCTACGTCATGTGAAAAAAAAAAATACTCTGACCATTCCGATTCCTGTTGTCTCAGTGCTTCCACAACTTTTTAATAGAAGCACCCCAGTGATTTCAAATTTCGGACTACTCGGTATACCAACATTAATTTCAACTCTTTACCATCAAAGTTGATACAACTGAACCGTTTGGACCAGTAGTGCTGAACAACTTTTGACACTAACTATAGTAATCTTGAAACAAAGTAAAACCGACAGCAAACTTTTTGAACGTTGATGCAATTTCAAATTGGCCATTCTTAAAGACAGCAAAAATAGATGTTTCCGCTGAGGATTGAACTCAGGACCTTCCGCGTGTTAAGCGGATGTGATAACCACTACACCACGGAAACCATGGGGATCTAGGTGTGAATTTAAGCTTAAAACCATGACGGAAATCAAAGGCATGTAGCATTGCAGCTCAGGCATATCAACAGTTGACCTAATTGATGGATAACTAAATTTCTGCCGGCAGACAAACGCTATTTTATCATGTGTCGTCTTTATTTTGTATTCGAAATCTCAAATTGATCCGACACGCAGTGTAAACTTTAATTTTTAGTTATTCCTTTCACATAGAAACCGTACTTAATTTGCAATCGATAGCTACAATTTGTCAATGAAAATAAAATATTCTAGAGATTGGAATACTTGTTCACTGTCTTGGCACAATGTGGTATGTGATATGAAATTATTTATAATCTATTTAATTTCACTTAGCAGTGTCAGGCTCGTTGGTCTAGTGGTATGATTCTCGCTTCGGGTGCGAGAGGTCCCGGGTTCGACTCCCGGACGAGCCCTAATTTTTGGCATTGCAAAAGGATCCGCTCATTAAACATCAAATCGCGAAACTGGGGTACCAATGTTGTAAGGCCACAATTTGGAGAATCACGCCGCACAAATATATAAGCAGCCTATTCAAAGCGTAATTTATCGTTACCCATCTGGTCTTCCCGTCCTCATCAATGTCAGCCTGCAAAATGGGCTATAGACATTACTCGTGATACAACTCAAAAGGGAGTCTCCAACTATGTACAGTATATGCATCCAACTAGTATATTTCCTACCATAGAGGTGTCATGGATACTAGAATATATTTATAAATGGTCTTGATCATGTTAATCTTTTGGGCCTCGGTGGATTTTGCTTCGCTTCTTTCGTATTTAAAATTGGGCGCAACGTACTTCAGCCGTATCTATCCTGCCTTAATTATGACACTTTGTCGTAACCGTGGTGATTTCGTCTCATTCTTCGTCCAGGGATTCCTGACTGCGGATCGATGTTCACATTCCGGTCGCCCGGTAAGTCAGATTTGTGTCAAGTTCCTCCCAGACAGACTACACACATTGCATAATGGCCCACACGGTTCTAGAAAGGTTATCATTTGAAAGAAGTAATAAGACTGACACTAACACCATGTCGTGGTATACATTTTCGATGCTAAAAAGTGGTAAATTAATTTTTTTTTACTCTCTCTCTCTCTCTCTCTCTCTCTCTCTCTCTCTCTCTCTCTCTCTCTCTCTCTCTCTCTCTCTCTCTCTCTCTCTCTTTTTTTTATCCATCTGTTGCTGGATATTCTCCTATTCTTTTTGAGTTTCTAAATTTCATCCTTTCAATTCGCTATCCAAAAGTATAGTATTTGCGTCATATACGTCATCGTTATCGTCCTCTTATTAACTGCGGTTTTTTTTTCTTTAAATCATGAATTTGATACATTTTCTTATAAGTTTATATTACGCCTCGGGCAATTATACTGTTCGTGTCGTCATCATGTAAACATATGTTCACCGGTCTTTGTTTCGTATACAGTGTATAACCTAAACATTCGCCGGGAAAGCAAATTCTCTTTTGTTTTTCAGTCTATCTTGTTCTGTTCAGCAGACTTTATCTCCAATTCTTCCTCACAGAAAACATTTTCTTCAAATAGTGGTTTAGAGAAAGTAACATATGTTCGAAGATTAATTACGCCCCTCAGTAATTGATTCGTATTTCCACTACAAATTAGCATAACCTCGCTACACCTAGTGTACGATATTGTTAAATTAATTGCACAATGATGAGACAAAGAATTAAACTTTCAGGACCTCTTTTTAAAAAGTTTCAACTTTGGATAATTTCTATACCGTATCAATTACGGAATAATTGGCATCAGCTATCATGTACTATGTAGCAGTGTAGAAGTAAATATTTTGTTAGCATGGGGAAATTTAAAAGAAATAGACATTGTAAGTTATATATCGATATCATTAAAGTTGTTATTTTTTTTTTTTAATCTAGCCTGCATATATGCATTGCCACGTAATTCAATAAACTGGCTGTATACTTCTGTGCTATAAGAAAGAATTTCGTTCACATCAGTAACATGGCGTCGGTGGTGTAACGGTTAGCATGGTTGCCTTCCAAGCAGTCGATCCGGGTTCGACTCCCGGCCGACGCACGTAATTTTTGTTAGGATTTGATGGAATCAAATATAGCATGTTCCTTACACTAGTTGACGAACTTTCGGAAATGTAGTGTTTCTTTATTTGCGAGAGAGGTAAACAATAGCTTGTTTTCATATCTTTTTGTCTAACTGAACTCCAATAGGTTAAGATACAATTTGCTATAAAACTTCAAATATATGAAGCTTTATATATTGGATGGGTGCGATATATGTCTAAGAGAATTTAAACAGATGTATTTATGGCGTCGGTGGTGTAACGGTTAGCATGGTTGCCTTCCAAGCAGTCGATCCGGGTTCGACTCCCGGCCGACGCACGAATTTTTTATATTGTATGAAATTTATTGTCTACGTCATGTGAAAAAAAAAAAATACTCTGACCATTCCGATTCCTGTTGTCTCAGTGCTTCCACAACTTTTTAATAGAAGCACCCCAGTGATTTCAAATTTCGGACTACTCGGTATACCAACATTAATTTCAACTCTTTACCAATCAAAGTTGATACAACTGAACCGTTTGGACCAGTAGTGCTGAACAACTTTTGACACTAACTATAGTAATCTTGAAACAAAGTAAAACCGACAGCAAACTTTTTGAACGTTGATGCAATTTCAAATTGGCCATTCTTAAAGACAGCAAAAATAGATGTTTCCGCTGAGGATTGAACTCAGGACCTTCCGCGTGTTAAGCGGATGTGATAACCACTACACCACGGAAACCATGGGGATCTAGGTGTGAATTTAAGCTTAAAACCATGACGGAAATCAAAGGCATGTAGCATTGCAGCTCAGGCATATCAACAGTTGACCTAATTGATGGATAACTAAATTTCTGCCGGCAGACAAACGCTATTTTATCATGTGTCGTCTTTATTTTGTATTCGAAATCTCAAATTGATCCGACACGCAGTGTAAACTTTAATTTTTAGTTATTCCTTTCACATAGAAACCGTACTTAATTTGCAATCGATAGCTACAATTTGTCAATGAAAATAAAATATTCTAGAGATTGGAATACTTGTTCACTGTCTTGGCACAATGTGGTATGTGATATGAAATTATTTATAATCTATTTAATTTCACTTAGCAGTGTCAGGCTCGTTGGTCTAGTGGTATGATTCTCGCTTCGGGTGCGAGAGGTCCCGGGTTCGACTCCCGGACGAGCCCTAATTTTTGGCATTGCAAAAGGATCCGCTCATTAAACATCAAATCGCGAAACTGGGGTACCAATGTTGTAAGGCCACAATTTGGAGAATCACGGCCGCACAAATATATAAGCAGCCTATTCAAAGCGTAATTTATCGTTACCCATCTGGTCTTCCCGTCCTCATCAATGTCAGCCTGCAAAATGGGCTATAGACATTACTCGTGATACAACTCAAAAGGGAGTCTCCAACTATGTACAGTATATGCATCCAACTAGTATATTTCCTACCATAGAGGTGTCATGGATACTAGAATATATTTATTAAATGGTCTTGATCATGTTAATCTTTTGGGCCTCGGTGGATTTTGCTTCGCTTCTTTCGTATTTAAAATTGGCGCAACGTACTTCAGCCGTATCTATCCTGCCTTAATTATGACACTTTGTCGTAACCGTGGTGATTTCGTCTCATTCTTCGTCCAGGGATTCCTGACTGCGGATCGATGTTCACATTCCGGTCGCCGGTAAGTCAGATTTGTGTCAAGTTCCTCCCAGACAGACTACACACATTGCATAATGGCCCACACGGTTCTAGAAAGGTTATCATTTGAAAGAAGTAATAAGACTGACACTAACACCATGTCGTGGTATACATTTTCGATGCTAAAAAGTGGTAAATTAATTTTTTTTACTCTCTCTCTCTCTCTCTCTCTCTCTCTCTCTCTCTCTCTCTCTCTCTCTCTCTCTCTCTTTTTTTTATCCATCTGTTGCTGGATATTCTCCTATTCTTTTTGAGTTTCTAAATTTCATCCTTTCAATTCCGCTATCCAAAAGTATAGTATTTGCGTCATATACGTCATCGTTATCGTCCTCTTATTAACTGCGTTTTTTTTTTTCTTTAATCATGAATTTGATACATTTTCTTATAAGTTTATATTACGCCTCGGGCAATTATACTGTTCGTGTCGTCATCATGTAAACATATGTTCACCGGTCTTTGTTTCGTATACAGTGTATAACCTAAACATTCGCCGGGAAAGCAAATTCTCTTTTGTTTTTCAGTCTATCTTGTTCTGTTCAGCAGACTTTATCTCCAATTCTTCCTCACAGAAAACATTTTCTTCAAATAGTGGTTTAGAGAAAGTAACATATGTTCGAAGATTAATTACGCCCCTCAGTAATTGATTCGTATTTCCACTACAAATTAGCATAACCTCGCTACACCTAGTGTACGATATTGTTAAATTAATTGCACAATGATGAGACAAAGAATTAAACTTTCAGGACCTCTTTTAAAAAGTTTCAACTTTGGATAATTTCTATACCGTATCAATTACGGAATAATTGGCATCAGCTATCATGTACTATGTAGCAGTGTAGAAGTAAATATTTTGTTAGCATGGGGGAAATTTAAAAGAAATAGACATTGTAAGTTATATATCGATATCATTAAAGTTGTTATTTTTTTTTTTAATCTAGCCTGCATATATGCATTGCCACGTAATTCAATAAACTGGCTGTATACTTCTGTGCTATAAGAAAGAATTTCGTTCACATCAGTAACATGGCGTCGGTGGTGTAACGGTTAGCATGGTTGCCTTCCAAGCAGTCGATCCGGGTTCGACTCCCGGCCGACGCACGTAATTTTTGTTAGGATTTGATGGAATCAAATATAGCATGTTCCTTACACTAGTTGACGAACTTTCGGAAATGTAGTGTTTCTTTATTTGCGAGAGAGGTAAACAATAGCTTGTTTTCATATCTTTTTGTCTAACTGAACTCCAATAGGTTAAGATACAATTTGCTATAAAACTTCAAATATATGAAGCTTTATATATTGGATGGGTGCGATATATGTCTAAGAGAATTTAAACAGGTGTATTTATGGCGTCGGTGGTGTAACGGTTAGCATGGTTGCCTTCCAAGCAGTCGATCCGGGTTCGACTCCCGGCCGACGCACGAATTTTTTATATTGTATGAAATTTATTGTCTACGTCATGTGAAAAAAAAAAATACTCTGACCATTCCGATTCCTGTTGTCTCAGTGCTTCCACAACTTTTTAATAGAAGCACCCCAGTGATTTCAAATTTCGGACTACTCGGTATACCAACATTAATTTCAACTCTTTACCAATCAAAGTTGATACAACTGAACCGTTTGGACCAGTAGTGCTGAACAACTTTTGACACTAACTATAGTAATCTTGAAACAAAGTAAAACCGACAGCAAACTTTTTGAACGTTGATGCAATTTCAAATTGGCCATTCTTAAAGACAGCAAAAATAGATGTTTCCGCTGAGGATTGAACTCAGGACCTTCCGCGTGTTAAGCGGATGTGATAACCACTACACCACGGAAACCATGGGGAT
Organism: Mytilus edulis; assembly: GCF_963676685.1. Taxonomy (NCBI): domain Eukaryota; kingdom Metazoa; phylum Mollusca; class Bivalvia; order Mytilida; family Mytilidae; genus Mytilus; species Mytilus edulis. The sequence goes on along the minus strand of NC_092349.1, from coordinate 48,897,132 downwards.
CTAGGTGTGAATTTAAGCTTAAAACCATGACGGAAATCAAAGGCATGTAGCATTGCAGCTCAGGCATATCAACAGTTGACCTAATTGATGGATAACTAAATTTCTGCCGGCAGACAAACGCTATTTTATCATGTGTCGTCTTTATTTTGTATTCGAAATCTCAAATTGATCCGACACGCAGTGTAAACTTTAATTTTTAGTTATTCCTTTCACATAGAAACCGTACTTAATTTGCAATCGATAGCTACAATTTGTCAATGAAAATAAAATATTCTAGAGATTGGAATACTTGTTCACTGTCTTGGCACAATGTGGTATGTGATATGAAATTATTTATAATCTATTTAATTTCACTTAGCAGTGTCAGGCTCGTTGGTCTAGTGGTATGATTCTCGCTTCGGGTGCGAGAGGTCCCGGGTTCGACTCCCGGACGAGCCCTAATTTTTGGCATTGCAAAAGGATCCGCTCATTAAACATCAAATCGCGAACTGGGGTACCAATGTTGTAAGGCCACAATTTGGAGAATCACGGCCGCACAAATATATAAGCAGCCTATTCAAAGCGTAATTTATCGTTACCCATCTGGTCTTCCCGTCCTCATCAATGTCAGCCTGCAAAATGGGCTATAGACATTACTCGTGATACAACTCAAAAGGGAGTCTCCAACTATGTACAGTATATGCATCCAACTAGTATATTTCCTACCATAGAGGTGTCATGGATACTAGAATATATTTATTAAATGGTCTTGATCATGTTAATCTTTTGGGCCTCGGTGGATTTTGCTTCGCTTCTTTCGTATTTAAAATTGGCGCAACGTACTTCAGCCGTATCTATCCTGCCTTAATTATGACACTTTGTCGTAACCGTGGTGATTTCGTCTCATTCTTCGTCCAGGGATTCCTGACTGCGGATCGATGTTCACATTCCGGTCGCCGGTAAGTCAGATTTGTGTCAAGTTCCTCCCAGACAGACTACACACATTGCATAATGGCCCACACGGTTCTAGAAAGGTTATCATTTGAAAGAAGTAATAAGACTGACACTAACACCATGTCGTGGTATACATTTTCGATGCTAAAAAGTGGTAAATTAATTTTTTTTACTCTCTCTCTCTCTCTCTCTCTCTCTCTCTCTCTCTCTCTCTCTCTCTCTCTCTCTCTCTCTCTCTCTCTCTCTCTCTTTTTTTTATCCATCTGTTGCTGGATATTCTCCTATTCTTTTTGAGTTTCTAAATTTCATCCTTTCAATTCCGCTATCCAAAAGTATAGTATTTGCGTCATATACGTCATCGTTATCGTCCTCTTATTAACTGCGGTTTTTTTTTCTTTAATCATGAATTTGATACATTTTCTTATAAGTTTATATTACGCCTCGGGCAATTATACTGTTCGTGTCGTCATCATGTAAACATATGTTCACCGGTCTTTGTTTCGTATACAGTGTATAACCTAAACATTCGCCGGGAAAGCAAATTCTCTTTTGTTTTTCAGTCTATCTTGTTCTGTTCAGCAGACTTTATCTCCAATTCTTCCTCACAGAAAACATTTTCTTCAAATAGTGGTTTAGAGAAAGTAACATATGTTCGAAGATTAATTACGCCCCTCAGTAATTGATTCGTATTTCCACTACAAATTAGCATAACCTCGCTACACCTAGTGTACGATATTGTTAAATTAATTGCACAATGATGAGACAAAGAATTAAACTTTCAGGACCTCTTTTTAAAAAGTTTCAACTTTGGATAATTTCTATACCGTATCAATTACGGAATAATTGGCATCAGCTATCATGTACTATGTAGCAGTGTAGAAGTAAATATTTTGTTAGCATGGGGAAATTTAAAAGAAATAGACATTGTAAGTTATATATCGATATCATTAAAGTTGTTATTTTTTTTTTTTAATCTAGCCTGCATATATGCATTGCCACGTAATTCAATAAACTGGCTGTATACTTCTGTGCTATAAGAAAGAATTTCGTTCACATCAGTAACATGGCGTCGGTGGTGTAACGGTTAGCATGGTTGCCTTCCAAGCAGTCGATCCGGGTTCGACTCCCGGCCGACGCACGTAATTTTTGTTAGGATTTGATGGAATCAAATATAGCATGTTCCTTACACTAGTTGACGAACTTTCGGAAATGTAGTGTTTCTTTATTTGCGAGAGAGGTAAACAATAGCTTGTTTTCATATCTTTTTGTCTAACTGAACTCCAATAGGTTAAGATACAATTTGCTATAAAACTTCAAATATATGAAGCTTTATATATTGGATGGGTGCGATATATGTCTAAGAGAATTTAAACAGATGTATTTATGGCGTCGGTGGTGTAACGGTTAGCATGGTTGCCTTCCAAGCAGTCGATCCGGGTTCGACTCCCGGCCGACGCACGAATTTTTTATATTGTATGAAATTTATTGTCTACGTCATGTGAAAAAAAAAAAATACTCTGACCATTCCGATTCCTGTTGTCTCAGTGCTTCCACAACTTTTTAATAGAAGCACCCCAGTGATTTCAAATTTCGGACTACTCGGTATACCAACATTAATTTCAACTCTTTACCAATCAAAGTTGATACAACTGAACCGTTTGGACCAGTAGTGCTGAACAACTTTTGACACTAACTATAGTAATCTTGAAACAAAGTAAAACCGACAGCAAACTTTTTGAACGTTGATGCAATTTCAAATTGGCCATTCTTAAAGACAGCAAAAATAGATGTTTCCGCTGAGGATTGAACTCAGGACCTTCCGCGTGTTAAGCGGATGTGATAACCACTACACCACGGAAACCATGGGGATCTAGGTGTGAATTTAAGCTTAAAACCATGACGGAAATCAAAGGCATGTAGCATTGCAGCTCAGGCATATCAACAGTTGACCTAATTGATGGATAACTAAATTTCTGCCGGCAGACAAACGCTATTTTATCATGTGTCGTCTTTATTTTGTATTCGAAATCTCAAATTGATCCGACACGCAGTGTAAACTTTAATTTTTAGTTATTCCTTTCACATAGAAACCGTACTTAATTTGCAATCGATAGCTACAATTTGTCAATGAAAATAAAATATTCTAGAGATTGGAATACTTGTTCACTGTCTTGGCACAATGTGGTATGTGATATGAAATTATTTATAATCTATTTAATTTCACTTAGCAGTGTCAGGCTCGTTGGTCTAGTGGTATGATTCTCGCTTCGGGTGCGAGAGGTCCCGGGTTCGACTCCCGGACGAGCCCTAATTTTTGGCATTGCAAAAGGATCCGCTCATTAAACATCAAATCGCGAAACTGGGGTACCAATGTTGTAAGGCCACAATTTGGAGAATCACGGCCGCACAAATATATAAGCAGCCTATTCAAAGCGTAATTTATCGTTACCCATCTGGTCTTCCCGTCCTCATCAATGTCAGCCTGCAAAATGGGCTATAGACATTACTCGTGATACAACTCAAAAGGGAGTCTCCAACTATGTACAGTATATGCATCCAACTAGTATATTTCCTACCATAGAGGTGTCATGGATACTAGAATATATTTATTAAATGGTCTTGATCATGTTAATCTTTTGGGCCTCGGTGGATTTTGCTTCGCTTCTTTCGTATTTAAAATTGGCGCAAACGTACTTCAGCCGTATCTATCCTGCCTTAATTATGACACTTTGTCGTAACCGTGGTGATTTCGTCTCATTCTTCGTCCAGGGATTCCTGACTGCGGATCGATGTTCACATTCCGGTCGCCGGTAAGTCAGATTTGTGTCAAGTTCCTCCCAGACAGACTACACACATTGCATAATGGCCCACACGGTTCTAGAAAGGTTATCATTTGAAAGAAGTAATAAGACTGACACTAACACCATGTCGTGGTATACATTTTCGATGCTAAAAAGTGGTAAATTAATTTTTTTTACTCTCTCTCTCTCTCTCTCTCTCTCTCTCCTCTCTCTCTCTCTCTCTCTCTCTCTCTCTCTCTCTTTTTTTTATCCATCTGTTGCTGGATATTCTCCTATTCTTTTTGAGTTTCTAAATTTCATCCTTTCAATTCCGCTATCCAAAAGTATAGTATTTGCGTCATATACGTCATCGTTATCGTCCTCTTATTAACTGCGTTTTTTTTTTCTTTAATCATGAATTTGATACATTTTCTTATAAGTTTATATTACGCCTCGGGCAATTATACTGTTCGTGTCGTCATCATGTAAACATATGTTCACCGGTCTTTGTTTCGTATACAGTGTATAACCTAAACATTCGCCGGGAAAGCAAATTCTCTTTTGTTTTTCAGTCTATCTTGTTCTGTTCAGCAGACTTTATCTCCAATTCTTCCTCACAGAAAACATTTTCTTCAAATAGTGGTTTAGAGAAAGTAACATATGTTCGAAGATTAATTACGCCCCTCAGTAATTGATTCGTATTTCCACTACAAATTAGCATAACCTCGCTACACCTAGTGTACGATATTGTTAAATTAATTGCACAATGATGAGACAAAGAATTAAACTTTCAGGACCTCTTTTTAAAAAGTTTCAACTTTGGATAATTTCTATACCGTATCAATTACGGAATAATTGGCATCAGCTATCATGTACTATGTAGCAGTGTAGAAGTAAATATTTTGTTAGCATGGGGGAAATTTAAAAGAAATAGACATTGTAAGTTATATATCGATATCATTAAAGTTGTTATTTTTTTTTTTAATCTAGCCTGCATATATGCATTGCCACGTAATTCAATAAACTGGCTGTATACTTCTGTGCTATAAGAAAGAATTTCGTTCACATCAGTAACATGGCGTCGGTGGTGTAACGGTTAGCATGGTTGCCTTCCAAGCAGTCGATCCGGGTTCGACTCCCGGCCGACGCACGTAATTTTTGTTAGGATTTGATGGAATCAAATATAGCATGTTCCTTACACTAGTTGACGAACTTTCGGAAATGTAGTGTTTCTTTATTTGCGAGAGAGGTAAACAATAGCTTGTTTTCATATCTTTTTGTCTAACTGAACTCCAATAGGTTAAGATACAATTTGCTATAAAACTTCAAATATATGAAGCTTTATATATTGGATGGGTGCGATATATGTCTAAGAGAATTTAAACAGGTGTATTTATGGCGTCGGTGGTGTAACGGTTAGCATGGTTGCCTTCCAAGCAGTCGATCCGGGTTCGACTCCCGGCCGACGCACGAATTTTTTATATTGTATGAAATTTATTGTCTACGTCATGTGAAAAAAAAAATACTCTGACCATTCCGATTCCTGTTGTCTCAGTGCTTCCACAACTTTTTAATAGAAGCACCCCAGTGATTTCAAATTTCGGACTACTCGGTATACCAACATTAATTTCAACTCTTTACCAATCAAAGTTGATACAACTGAACCGTTTGGACCAGTAGTGCTGAACAACTTTTGACACTAACTATAGTAATCTTGAAACAAAGTAAAACCGACAGCAAACTTTTTGAACGTTGATGCAATTTCAAATTGGCCATTCTTAAAGACAGCAAAAATAGATGTTTCCGCTGAGGATTGAACTCAGGACCTTCCGCGTGTTAAGCGGATGTGATAACCACTACACCACGGAAACCATGGGGATCTAGGTGTGAATTTAAGCTTAAAACCATGACGGAAATCAAAGGCATGTAGCATTGCAGCTCAGGCATATCAACAGTTGACCTAATTGATGGATAACTAAATTTCTGCCGGCAGACAAACGCTATTTTATCATGTGTCGTCTTTATTTTGTATTCGAAATCTCAAATTGATCCGACACGCAGTGTAAACTTTAATTTTTAGTTATTCCTTTCACATAGAAACCGTACTTAATTTGCAATCGATAGCTACAATTTGTCAATGAAAATAAAATATTCTAGAGATTGGAATACTTGTTCACTGTCTTGGCACAATGTGGTATGTGATATGAAATTATTTATAATCTATTTAATTTCACTTAGCAGTGTCAGGCTCGTTGGTCTAGTGGTATGATTCTCGCTTCGGGTGCGAGAGGTCCCGGGTTCGACTCCCGGACGAGCCCTAATTTTTGGCATTGCAAAAGGATCCGCTCATTAAACATCAAATCGCGAAACTGGGGTACCAATGTTGTAAGGCCACAATTTGGAGAATCACGGCCGCACAAATATATAAGCAGCCTATTCAAAGCGTAATTTATCGTTACCCATCTGGTCTTCCCGTCCTCATCAATGTCAGCCTGCAAAATGGGCTATAGACATTACTCGTGATACAACTCAAAAGGGAGTCTCCAACTATGTACAGTATATGCATCCAACTAGTATATTTCCTACCATAGAGGTGTCATGGATACTAGAATATATTTATTAAATGGTCTTGATCATGTTAATCTTTTGGGCCTCGGTGGATTTTGCTTCGCTTCTTTCGTATTTAAAATTGGCGCAACGTACTTCAGCCGTATCTATCCTGCCTTAATTATGACACTTTGTCGTAACCGTGGTGATTTCGTCTCATTCTTCGTCCAGGGATTCCTGACTGCGGATCGATGTTCACATTCCGGTCGCCGGTAAGTCAGATTTGTGTCAAGTTCCTCCCAGACAGACTACACACATTGCATAATGGCCCACACGGTTCTAGAAAGGTTATCATTTGAAAGAAGTAATAAGACTGACACTAACACCATGTCGTGGTATACATTTTCGATGCTAAAAAGTGGTAAATTAATTTTTTTTACTCTCTCTCTCTCTCTCTCTCTCTCTCTCTCTCTCTCTCTCTCTCTCTCTCTCTCTCTCTCTCTCTCTCTCTCTCTTTTTTTTTATCCATCTGTTGCTGGATATTCTCCTATTCTTTTTGAGTTTCTAAATTTCATCCTTTCAATTCCGCTATCCAAAAGTATAGTATTTGCGTCATATACGTCATCGTTATCGTCCTCTTATTAACTGCGGTTTTTTTTTCTTTAATCATGAATTTGATACATTTTCTTATAAGTTTATATTACGCCTCGGGCAATTATACTGTTCGTGTCGTCATCATGTAAACATATGTTCACCGGTCTTTGTTTCGTATACAGTGTATAACCTAAACATTCGCCGGGAAAGCAAATTCTCTTTTGTTTTTCAGTCTATCTTGTTCTGTTCAGCAGACTTTATCTCCAATTCTTCCTCACAGAAAACATTTTCTTCAAATAGTGGTTTAGAGAAAGTAACATATGTTCGAAGATTAATTACGCCCCTCAGTAATTGATTCGTATTTCCACTACAAATTAGCATAACCTCGCTACACCTAGTGTACGATATTGTTAAATTAATTGCACAATGATGAGACAAAGAATTAAACTTTCAGGACCTCTTTTTAAAAAGTTTCAACTTTGGATAATTTCTATACCGTATCAATTACGGAATAATTGGCATCAGCTATCATGTACTATGTAGCAGTGTAGAAGTAAATATTTTGTTAGCATGGGGAAATTTAAAAGAAATAGACATTGTAAGTTATATATCGATATCATTAAAGTTGTTATTTTTTTTTTTTAATCTAGCCTGCATATATGCATTGCCACGTAATTCAATAAACTGGCTGTATACTTCTGTGCTATAAGAAAGAATTTCGTTCACATCAGTAACATGGCGTCGGTGGTGTAACGGTTAGCATGGTTGCCTTCCAAGCAGTCGATCCGGGTTCGACTCCCGGCCGACGCACGTAATTTTTGTTAGGATTTGATGGAATCAAATATAGCATGTTCCTTACACTAGTTGACGAACTTTCGGAAATGTAGTGTTTCTTTATTTGCGAGAGAGGTAAACAATAGCTTGTTTTCATATCTTTTTGTCTAACTGAACTCCAATAGGTTAAGATACAATTTGCTATAAAACTTCAAATATATGAAGCTTTATATATTGGATGGGTGCGATATATGTCTAAGAGAATTTAAACAGATGTATTTATGGCGTCGGTGGTGTAACGGTTAGCATGGTTGCCTTCCAAGCAGTCGATCCGGGTTCGACTCCCGGCCGACGCACGAATTTTTTATATTGTATGAAATTTATTGTCTACGTCATGTGAAAAAAAAAAAATACTCTGACCATTCCGATTCCTGTTGTCTCAGTGCTTCCACAACTTTTTAATAGAAGCACCCCAGTGATTTCAAATTTCGGACTACTCGGTATACCAACATTAATTTCAACTCTTTACCAATCAAAGTTGATACAACTGAACCGTTTGGACCAGTAGTGCTGAACAACTTTTGACACTAACTATAGTAATCTTGAAACAAAGTAAAACCGACAGCAAACTTTTTGAACGTTGATGCAATTTCAAATTGGCCATTCTTAAAGACAGCAAAAATAGATGTTTCCGCTGAGGATTGAACTCAGGACCTTCCGCGTGTTAAGCGGATGTGATAACCACTACACCACGGAAACCATGGGGATCTAGGTGTGAATTTAAGCTTAAAACCATGACGGAAATCAAAGGCATGTAGCATTGCAGCTCAGGCATATCAACAGTTGACCTAATTGATGGATAACTAAATTTCTGCCGGCAGACAAACGCTATTTTATCATGTGTCGTCTTTATTTTGTATTCGAAATCTCAAATTGATCCGACACGCAGTGTAAACTTTAATTTTTAGTTATTCCTTTCACATAGAAACCGTACTTAATTTGCAATCGATAGCTACAATTTGTCAATGAAAATAAAATATTCTAGAGATTGGAATACTTGTTCACTGTCTTGGCACAATGTGGTATGTGATATGAAATTATTTATAATCTATTTAATTTCACTTAGCAGTGTCAGGCTCGTTGGTCTAGTGGTATGATTCTCGCTTCGGGTGCGAGAGGTCCCGGGTTCGACTCCCGGACGAGCCCTAATTTTTGGCATTGCAAAAGGATCCGCTCATTAAACATCAAATCGCGAAACTGGGGTACCAATGTTGTAAGGCCACAATTTGGAGAATCACGGCCGCACAAATATATAAGCAGCCTATTCAAAGCGTAATTTATCGTTACCCATCTGGTCTTCCCGTCCTCATCAATGTCAGCCTGCAAAATGGGCTATAGACATTACTCGTGATACAACTCAAAAGGGAGTCTCCAACTATGTACAGTATATGCATCCAACTAGTATATTTCCTACCATAGAGGTGTCATGGATACTAGAATATATTTATTAAATGGTCTTGATCATGTTAATCTTTTGGGCCTCGGTGGATTTTGCTTCGCTTCTTTCGTATTTAAAATTGGCGCAACGTACTTCAGCCGTATCTATCCTGCCTTAATTATGACACTTTGTCGTAACCGTGGTGATTTCGTCTCATTCTTCGTCCAGGGATTCCTGACTGCGGATCGATGTTCACATTCCGGTCGCCGGTAAGTCAGATTTGTGTCAAGTTCCTCCCAGACAGACTACACACATTGCATAATGGCCCACACGGTTCTAGAAAGGTTATCATTTGAAAGAAGTAATAAGACTGACACTAACACCATGTCGTGGTATACATTTTCGATGCTAAAAAGTGGTAAATTAATTTTTTTTACTCTCTCTCTCTCTCTCTCTCTCTCTCTCTCTCTCTCTCTCTCTCTCTCTCTCTCTCTCTCTCTTTTTTTTTATCCATCTGTTGCTGGATATTCTCCTATTCTTTTTGAGTTTCTAAATTTCATCCTTTCAATTCCGCTATCCAAAAGTATAGTATTTGCGTCATATACGTCATCGTTATCGTCCTCTTATTAACTGCGTTTTTTTTTTTCTTTAATCATGAATTTGATACATTTTCTTATAAGTTTATATTACGCCTCGGGCAATTATACTGTTCGTGTCGTCATCATGTAAACATATGTTCACCGGTCTTTGTTTCGTATACAGTGTATAACCTAAACATTCGCCGGGAAAGCAAATTCTCTTTTGTTTTTCAGTCTATCTTGTTCTGTTCAGCAGACTTTATCTCCAATTCTTCCTCACAGAAAACATTTTCTTCAAATAGTGGTTTAGAGAAAGTAACATATGTTCGAAGATTAATTACGCCCCTCAGTAATTGATTCGTATTTCCACTACAAATTAGCATAACCTCGCTACACCTAGTGTACGATATTGTTAAATTAATTGCACAATGATGAGACAAAGAATTAAACTTTCAGGACCTCTTTTTAAAAAGTTTCAACTTTGGATAATTTCTATACCGTATCAATTACGGAATAATTGGCATCAGCTATCATGTACTATGTAGCAGTGTAGAAGTAAATATTTTGTTAGCATGGGGAAATTTAAAAGAAATAGACATTGTAAGTTATATATCGATATCATTAAAGTTGTTATTTTTTTTTTTTAATCTAGCCTGCATATATGCATTGCCACGTAATTCAATAAACTGGCTGTATACTTCTGTGCTATAAGAAAGAATTTCGTTCACATCAGTAACATGGCGTCGGTGGTGTAACGGTTAGCATGGTTGCCTTCCAAGCAGTCGATCCGGGTTCGACTCCCGGCCGACGCACGTAATTTTTGTTAGGATTTGATGGAATCAAATATAGCATGTTCCTTACACTAGTTGACGAACTTTCGGAAATGTAGTGTTTCTTTATTTGCGAGAGAGGTAAACAATAGCTTGTTTTCATATCTTTTTGTCTAACTGAACTCCAATAGGTTAAGATACAATTTGCTATAAAACTTCAAATATATGAAGCTTTATATATTGGATGGGTGCGATATATGTCTAAGAGAATTTAAACAGGTGTATTTATGGCGTCGGTGGTGTAACGGTTAGCATGGTTGCCTTCCAAGCAGTCGATCCGGGTTCGACTCCCGGCCGACGCACGAATTTTTTATATTGTATGAAATTTATTGTCTACGTCATGTGAAAAAAAAAAAATACTCTGACCATTCCGATTCCTGTTGTCTCAGTGCTTCCACAACTTTTTAATAGAAGCACCCCAGTGATTTCAAATTTCGGACTACTCGGTATACCAACATTAATTTCAACTCTTTACCAATCAAAGTTGATACAACTGAACCGTTTGGACCAGTAGTGCTGAACAACTTTTGACACTAACTATAGTAATCTTGAAACAAAGTAAAACCGACAGCAAACTTTTTGAACGTTGATGCAATTTCAAATTGGCCATTCTTAAAGACAGCAAAAATAGATGTTTCCGCTGAGGATTGAACTCAGGACCTTCCGCGTGTTAAGCGGATGTGATAACCACTACACCACGGAAACCATGGGGATCTAGGTGTGAATTTAAGCTTAAAACCATGACGGAAATCAAAGGCATGTAGCATTGCAGCTCAGGCATATCAACAGTTGACCTAATTGATGGATAACTAAATTTCTGCCGGCAGACAAACGCTATTTTATCATGTGTCGTCTTTATTTTGTATTCGAAATCTCAAATTGATCCGACACGCAGTGTAAACTTTAATTTTTAGTTATTCCTTTCACATAGAAACCGTACTTAATTTGCAATCGATAGCTACAATTTGTCAATGAAAATAAAATATTCTAGAGATTGGAATACTTGTTCACTGTCTTGGCACAATGTGGTATGTGATATGAAATTATTTATAATCTATTTAATTTCACTTAGCAGTGTCAGGCTCGTTGGTCTAGTGGTATGATTCTCGCTTCGGGTGCGAGAGGTCCCGGGTTCGACTCCCGGACGAGCCCTAATTTTTGGCATTGCAAAAGGATCCGCTCATTAAACATCAAATCGCGAAACTGGGGTACCAATGTTGTAAGGCCACAATTTGGAGAATCACGGCCGCACAAATATATAAGCAGCCTATTCAAAGCGTAATTTATCGTTACCCATCTGGTCTTCCCGTCCTCATCAATGTCAGCCTGCAAAATGGGCTATAGACATTACTCGTGATACAACTCAAAAGGGAGTCTCCAACTATGTACAGTATATGCATCCAACTAGTATATTTCCTACCATAGAGGTGTCATGGATACTAGAATATATTTATTAAATGGTCTTGATCATGTTAATCTTTTGGGCCTCGGTGGATTTTGCTTCGCTTCTTTCGTATTTAAAATTGGCGCAACGTACTTCAGCCGTATCTATCCTGCCTTAATTATGACACTTTGTCGTAACCGTGGTGATTTCGTCTCATTCTTCGTCCAGGGATTCCTGACTGCGGATCGATGTTCACATTCCGGTCGCCGGTAAGTCAGATTTGTGTCAAGTTCCTCCCAGACAGACTACACACATTGCATAATGGCCCACACGGTTCTAGAAAGGTTATCATTTGAAAGAAGTAATAAGACTGACACTAACACCATGTCGTGGTATACATTTTCGATGCTAAAAAGTGGTAAATTAATTTTTTTTACTCTCTCTCTCTCTCTCTCTCTCTCTCTCTCTCTCTCTCTCTCTCTCTCTCTCTCTCTCTCTTTTTTTTTATCCATCTGTTGCTGGATATTCTCCTATTCTTTTTGAGTTTCTAAATTTCATCCTTTCAATTCCGCTATCCAAAAGTATAGTATTTGCGTCATATACGTCATCGTTATCGTCCTCTTATTAACTGCGTTTTTTTTTTTCTTTAATCATGAATTTGATACATTTTCTTATAAGTTTATATTACGCCTCGGGCAATTATACTGTTCGTGTCGTCATCATGTAAACATATGTTCACCGGTCTTTGTTTCGTATACAGTGTATAACCTAAACATTCGCCGGGAAAGCAAATTCTCTTTTGTTTTTCAGTCTATCTTGTTCTGTTCAGCAGACTTTATCTCCAATTCTTCCTCACAGAAAACATTTTCTTCAAATAGTGGTTTAGAGAAAGTAACATATGTTCGAAGATTAATTACGCCCCTCAGTAATTGATTCGTATTTCCACTACAAATTAGCATAACCTCGCTACACCTAGTGTACGATATTGTTAAATTAATTGCACAATGATGAGACAAAGAATTAAACTTTCAGGACCTCTTTTTAAAAAGTTTCAACTTTGGATAATTTCTATACCGTATCAATTACGGAATAATTGGCATCAGCTATCATGTACTATGTAGCAGTGTAGAAGTAAATATTTTGTTAGCATGGGGAAATTTAAAAGAAATAGACATTGTAAGTTATATATCGATATCATTAAAGTTGTTATTTTTTTTTTTTAATCTAGCCTGCATATATGCATTGCCACGTAATTCAATAAACTGGCTGTATACTTCTGTGCTATAAGAAAGAATTTCGTTCACATCAGTAACATGGCGTCGGTGGTGTAACGGTTAGCATGGTTGCCTTCCAAGCAGTCGATCCGGGTTCGACTCCCGGCCGACGCACGTAATTTTTGTTAGGATTTGATGGAATCAAATATAGCATGTTCCTTACACTAGTTGACGAACTTTCGGAAATGTAGTGTTTCTTTATTTGCGAGAGAGGTAAACAATAGCTTGTTTTCATATCTTTTTGTCTAACTGAACTCCAATAGGTTAAGATACAATTTGCTATAAAACTTCAAATATATGAAGCTTTATATATTGGATGGGTGCGATATATGTCTAAGAGAATTTAAACAGGTGTATTTATGGCGTCGGTGGTGTAACGGTTAGCATGGTTGCCTTCCAAGCAGTCGATCCGGGTTCGACTCCCGGCCGACGCACGAATTTTTTATATTGTATGAAATTTATTGTCTACGTCATGTGAAAAAAAAAAAATACTCTGACCATTCCGATTCCTGTTGTCTCAGTGCTTCCACAACTTTTTAATAGAAGCACCCCAGTGATTTCAAATTTCGGACTACTCGGTATACCAACATTAATTTCAACTCTTTACCAATCAAAGTTGATACAACTGAACCGTTTGGACCAGTAGTGCTGAACAACTTTTGACACTAACTATAGTAATCTTGAAACAAAGTAAAACCGACAGCAAACTTTTTGAACGTTGATGCAATTTCAAATTGGCCATTCTTAAAGACAGCAAAAATAGATGTTTCCGCTGAGGATTGAACTCAGGACCTTCCGCGTGTTAAGCGGATGTGATAACCACTACACCACGGAAACCATGGGGATCTAGGTGTGAATTTAAGCTTAAAACCATGACGGAAATCAAAGGCATGTAGCATTGCAGCTCAGGCATATCAACAGTTGACCTAATTGATGGATAACTAAATTTCTGCCGGCAGACAAACGCTATTTTATCATGTGTCGTCTTTATTTTGTATTCGAAATCTCAAATTGATCCGACACGCAGTGTAAACTTTAATTTTTAGTTATTCCTTTCACATAGAAACCGTACTTAATTTGCAATCGATAGCTACAATTTGTCAATGAAAATAAAATATTCTAGAGATTGGAATACTTGTTCACTGTCTTGGCACAATGTGGTATGTGATATGAAATTATTTATAATCTATTTAATTTCACTTAGCAGTGTCAGGCTCGTTGGTCTAGTGGTATGATTCTCGCTTCGGGTGCGAGAGGTCCCGGGTTCGACTCCCGGACGAGCCCTAATTTTTGGCATTGCAAAAGGATCCGCTCATTAAACATCAAATCGCGAAACTGGGGTACCAATGTTGTAAGGCCACAATTTGGAGAATCACGGCCGCACAAATATATAAGCAGCCTATTCAAAGCGTAATTTATCGTTACCCATCTGGTCTTCCCGTCCTCATCAATGTCAGCCTGCAAAATGGGCTATAGACATTACTCGTGATACAACTCAAAAGGGAGTCTCCAACTATGTACAGTATATGCATCCAACTAGTATATTTCCTACCATAGAGGTGTCATGGATACTAGAATATATTTATTAAATGGTCTTGATCATGTTAATCTTTTGGGCCTCGGTGGATTTTGCTTCGCTTCTTTCGTATTTAAAATTGGCGCAACGTACTTCAGCCGTATCTATCCTGCCTTAATTATGACACTTTGTCGTAACCGTGGTGATTTCGTCTCATTCTTCGTCCAGGGATTCCTGACTGCGGATCGATGTTCACATTCCGGTCGCCGGTAAGTCAGATTTGTGTCAAGTTCCTCCCAGACAGACTACACACATTGCATAATGGCCCACACGGTTCTAGAAAGGTTATCATTTGAAAGAAGTAATAAGACTGACACTAACACCATGTCGTGGTATACATTTTCGATGCTAAAAAGTGGTAAATTAATTTTTTTTACTCTCTCTCTCTCTCTCTCTCTCTCTCTCTCTCTCTCTCTCTCTCTCTCTCTCTCTCTCTCTCTTTTTTTTTATCCATCTGTTGCTGGATATTCTCCTATTCTTTTTGAGTTTCTAAATTTCATCCTTTCAATTCCGCTATCCAAAAGTATAGTATTTGCGTCATATACGTCATCGTTATCGTCCTCTTATTAACTGCGTTTTTTTTTTTCTTTAATCATGAATTTGATACATTTTCTTATAAGTTTATATTACGCCTCGGGCAATTATACTGTTCGTGTCGTCATCATGTAAACATATGTTCACCGGTCTTTGTTTCGTATACAGTGTATAACCTAAACATTCGCCGGGAAAGCAAATTCTCTTTTGTTTTTCAGTCTATCTTGTTCTGTTCAGCAGACTTTATCTCCAATTCTTCCTCACAGAAAACATTTTCTTCAAATAGTGGTTTAGAGAAAGTAACATATGTTCGAAGATTAATTACGCCCCTCAGTAATTGATTCGTATTTCCACTACAAATTAGCATAACCTCGCTACACCTAGTGTACGATATTGTTAAATTAATTGCACAATGATGAGACAAAGAATTAAACTTTCAGGACCTCTTTTTAAAAAGTTTCAACTTTGGATAATTTCTATACCGTATCAATTACGGAATAATTGGCATCAGCTATCATGTACTATGTAGCAGTGTAGAAGTAAATATTTTGTTAGCATGGGGAAATTTAAAAGAAATAGACATTGTAAGTTATATATCGATATCATTAAAGTTGTTATTTTTTTTTTTTAATCTAGCCTGCATATATGCATTGCCACGTAATTCAATAAACTGGCTGTATACTTCTGTGCTATAAGAAAGAATTTCGTTCACATCAGTAACATGGCGTCGGTGGTGTAACGGTTAGCATGGTTGCCTTCCAAGCAGTCGATCCGGGTTCGACTCCCGGCCGACGCACGTAATTTTTGTTAGGATTTGATGGAATCAAATATAGCATGTTCCTTACACTAGTTGACGAACTTTCGGAAATGTAGTGTTTCTTTATTTGCGAGAGAGGTAAACAATAGCTTGTTTTCATATCTTTTTGTCTAACTGAACTCCAATAGGTTAAGATACAATTTGCTATAAAACTTCAAATATATGAAGCTTTATATATTGGATGGGTGCGATATATGTCTAAGAGAATTTAAACAGGTGTATTTATGGCGTCGGTGGTGTAACGGTTAGCATGGTTGCCTTCCAAGCAGTCGATCCGGGTTCGACTCCCGGCCGACGCACGAATTTTTTATATTGTATGAAATTTATTGTCTACGTCATGTGAAAAAAAAAAAATACTCTGACCATTCCGATTCCTGTTGTCTCAGTGCTTCCACAACTTTTTAATAGAAGCACCCCAGTGATTTCAAATTTCGGACTACTCGGTATACCAACATTAATTTCAACTCTTTACCAATCAAAGTTGATACAACTGAACCGTTTGGACCAGTAGTGCTGAACAACTTTTGACACTAACTATAGTAATCTTGAAACAAAGTAAAACCGACAGCAAACTTTTTGAACGTTGATGCAATTTCAAATTGGCCATTCTTAAAGACAGCAAAAATAGATGTTTCCGCTGAGGATTGAACTCAGGACCTTCCGCGTGTTAAGCGGATGTGATAACCACTACACCACGGAAACCATGGGGATCTAGGTGTGAATTTAAGCTTAAAACCATGACGGAAATCAAAGGCATGTAGCATTGCAGCTCAGGCATATCAACAGTTGACCTAATTGATGGATAACTAAATTTCTGCCGGCAGACAAACGCTATTTTATCATGTGTCGTCTTTATTTTGTATTCGAAATCTCAAATTGATCCGACACGCAGTGTAAACTTTAATTTTTAGTTATTCCTTTCACATAGAAACCGTACTTAATTTGCAATCGATAGCTACAATTTGTCAATGAAAATAAAATATTCTAGAGATTGGAATACTTGTTCACTGTCTTGGCACAATGTGGTATGTGATATGAAATTATTTATAATCTATTTAATTTCACTTAGCAGTGTCAGGCTCGTTGGTCTAGTGGTATGATTCTCGCTTCGGGTGCGAGAGGTCCCGGGTTCGACTCCCGGACGAGCCCTAATTTTTGGCATTGCAAAAGGATCCGCTCATTAAACATCAAATCGCGAAACTGGGGTACCAATGTTGTAAGGCCACAATTTGGAGAATCACGGCCGCACAAATATATAAGCAGCCTATTCAAAGCGTAATTTATCGTTACCCATCTGGTCTTCCCGTCCTCATCAATGTCAGCCTGCAAAATGGGCTATAGACATTACTCGTGATACAACTCAAAAGGGAGTCTCCAACTATGTACAGTATATGCATCCAACTAGTATATTTCCTACCATAGAGGTGTCATGGATACTAGAATATATTTATTAAATGGTCTTGATCATGTTAATCTTTTGGGCCTCGGTGGATTTTGCTTCGCTTCTTTCGTATTTAAAATTGGCGCAACGTACTTCAGCCGTATCTATCCTGCCTTAATTATGACACTTTGTCGTAACCGTGGTGATTTCGTCTCATTCTTCGTCCAGGGATTCCTGACTGCGGATCGATGTTCACATTCCGGTCGCCGGTAAGTCAGATTTGTGTCAAGTTCCTCCCAGACAGACTACACACATTGCATAATGGCCCACACGGTTCTAGAAAGGTTATCATTTGAAAGAAGTAATAAGACTGACACTAACACCATGTCGTGGTATACATTTTCGATGCTAAAAAGTGGTAAATTAATTTTTTTTACTCTCTCTCTCTCTCTCTCTCTCTCTCTCTCTCTCTCTCTCTCTCTCTCTCTCTCTCTCTCTCTCTCTTTTTTTTATCCATCTGTTGCTGGATATTCTCCTATTCTTTTTGAGTTTCTAAATTTCATCCTTTCAATTCCGCTATCCAAAAGTATAGTATTTGCGTCATATACGTCATCGTTATCGTCCTCTTATTAACTGCGTTTTTTTTTTTCTTTAATCATGAATTTGATACATTTTCTTATAAGTTTATATTACGCCTCGGGCAATTATACTGTTCGTGTCGTCATCATGTAAACATATGTTCACCGGTCTTTGTTTCGTATACAGTGTATAACCTAAACATTCGCCGGGAAAGCAAATTCTCTTTTGTTTTTCAGTCTATCTTGTTCTGTTCAGCAGACTTTATCTCCAATTCTTCCTCACAGAAAACATTTTCTTCAAATAGTGGTTTAGAGAAAGTAACATATGTTCGAAGATTAATTACGCCCCTCAGTAATTGATTCGTATTTCCACTACAAATTAGCATAACCTCGCTACACCTAGTGTACGATATTGTTAAATTAATTGCACAATGATGAGACAAAGAATTAAACTTTCAGGACCTCTTTTTAAAAAGTTTCAACTTTGGATAATTTCTATACCGTATCAATTACGGAATAATTGGCATCAGCTATCATGTACTATGTAGCAGTGTAGAAGTAAATATTTTGTTAGCATGGGGAAATTTAAAAGAAATAGACATTGTAAGTTATATATCGATATCATTAAAGTTGTTATTTTTTTTTTTTAATCTAGCCTGCATATATGCATTGCCACGTAATTCAATAAACTGGCTGTATACTTCTGTGCTATAAGAAAGAATTTCGTTCACATCAGTAACATGGCGTCGGTGGTGTAACGGTTAGCATGGTTGCCTTCCAAGCAGTGACCACCAGTCATTCAGCTTTCATTTGATACCCAAATTACCTATATATTTTATATATTTAAGTTACACTCATGCGTAGGAACTATTTTGTGTTAAATATGTACTACTTTCTGGTATGTGCTTTCTGGCCGGGCCCGAATTATTGGTGTTATTCCTTAACTAGAGGGGGTAATTTAGGGAACCAGATTTGGCGCGAATTTACAGTTGTCGCCCATTCAATACTTTCGTCTTTATGAATCAAAATATATATGTATGTACTGGTAGATCCCTCCGTTATTTGGAGCACCCTGGAGAGCTGTTATACTAGTAGTACAGTGGAATCCACGACACTCTCTTTTAGGATTCATGGAGATGTGTCACTTTCATATTTACAACAATATTTACAAGGACCAGCCCCAGACAATTTGAAAAAAGGTGTGTGTGCTTAAACAATTAGCCTGTCCCCAGGTACAATGTACCTATGGTCATAATAAAAGGGAATTTGATTAAACCTGGTTCTTTTAAGAGTTCTGCAAAATGTATGACGGTTTTCTGAAAAATAAATAGTAGCGATACCCTGCTCTTTCAAATATTTTTGCTGAAATATTCTTCATTATTTACCAAATGATTCAATGGGCTGTGCCATATACAAAATCATGATAAAAAGGTGAAAGAAAATCTAATTTGTAGAAAAATGGACAAATATTAAATCTTTTTCCTAATTCAGGCAAAATATCTGTTTTACAAAGCAGAAATACAATTTTTGTTTTTTACTTTTAGCGAAACATTATGTACCAATTAGATTTCCTTTAATAATTGAAATTAAAAAAAAACATTTTCGGGGCCTTTTATAGAATGTCACAATTTCCTTTTGAGATTAATTTTCAACAACATTTTTGTATTTTTCTTAAATTATCATAGATGAAGCAATTTTGTAAACAAAATTTATTCTAAAAAAAGTCAATAATTGTTAAGTAAAACAAATGCCTTAATGGTGGCAAGAAATATATCCTTTGCATGATTGATATTTAATAAATGTCTAAATTTTCATGGCTTATGAACAATTTCCAAAAATGTAAAATGAGTATATGTAATAATAAAATGCTCTGCAGGGCACAGCTTGAAACGACCACAGAGACCGAACTCTGAACAATTTGGGCCAGTATGGACACAACATTCAAGCTTAATACATCTCTGAATTTGAATTGTGATTAAATATTTGACACAGCATAGGTTTCTGACACAGAATGAATGTGGTCTAATGAGCTTAAATTTTTTTAATTTACCTAATATGGGCCAATATCCAAAATCTAACATGGATTGATTCAGCATATCAAAGACCCCAAGAAATCATTTTTTTATGAAATCAAACAAACTTTAATTTTGACCCTTTTAACCTCAATTTGGACCAATTTGATAACAGGGCCCAAAAATCAAAATACATGGTTAGATTTAGCATATCAAAGAACCCATACATTCAATTTGTGTTGACTAAAAACACAATTTGATTCAGCATATCAAAGAACACTAATAATTCGATTTTTGATAAAATCAAACAAAGTTAAATTTTGGACCCATCTGACCTCAATGTGGACCAATTTAATAACTGGGTCCAAAAATTCATATACATGGTTAGATTAAGCATATCAAAGAACCCCATATTTTCAATTTTTGTTGAAATCAATCAAAAAGTTAAATTTGGGACCAACTTGAACCAGATGCTCCGCAGGGCGCAGCTTTATACGACAGCAGAGGTTGAACCCTGAACGGTTGGGGCTATTATGGACACAACATTCAAGCTGGATTCAGCTCTGAATTTGGATTGTGATTAAATAGTTGACACAGTATAGGTTTCTGACACAGAATGAATGTGATCTAATGAACTTAAAATATTTTTTTTGCCTTTGAGCAATTCACTATGCTGTTGAATATTAATCCTCTCAAAAAAATGTTTGAAGAAATTTTCTTTTTATTTATGAAATCTGAAATGAGAAAAATTTAATTTATCAGTTAGTAGTAAAAGTGAATATACATTGTATATTGTATTAAACAATAATTTACGTTGATTCAACTACTATTCTGGACAAAGAAAGATAACTCAAATTGAAAATTTTTGCTATTGCACAATATTGTGCAATTAGATATTTCTTGCTATTGCGCAATACTGTGCAATTGAAAATATTTGCTATTGCACAATACTGTGCAATTGAAGATTTCTTGCTATTGCGCAATACTGTGCAATTGAAAATTTCTTGCTATTGCTGAGTACTGTGCAATTGAAAATTTCTTGCTATTGCACATTACTTAAAATAATAATTTTGGATCCTGATTTGAATCAACTTGAAAACTGGGCCCATAATCAAAAATCTGAGTACATGTTTAGATTCAGCATATCAAAAAAGCCCAAGAATTCATTTTTGTTAAAATCAAACTAAGTTTAATTTTGGACCCTTTGGATATTAATGTACACCAATTTGAAAACGGGACCAAAAATTAAGAATCTACATACACAGTTAGATTTGGCAAATCAAAGAACCCAAATTATTCAATTTTTGATGAAATCAAACAAAGTTTAATTTTGGACCCCGATTTGGACCAACTTGAAAACTGGACCAATAATCAAAAATCTTAGTTCATTTTGAAATTCAGCATATCAAAGAACCCCCAAGATTTCAATTTTTGTTAAAATCAAACTAAGTTTAATTTTGGACCCTTTGGACCTTAATGTAGACCAATTTGAAAACAGGACCAAAAATTAAGAATCTACATACACAGTTAGATTTGGCACATCAAAGAACCCCAATTATTCAATTTTTGATGAAATCAAACAAAGTTTAATTTTGTACCCCGAATTGGACCAACTTGAAAACTGGGCCCATAATCAAAAATCTAAGTACATGTTTAGATTCAGCATATCAAAAAAGCCCAAGAATTAATTTTTGTTAAAATCATACTAAGTTTAATTTTGGACCCTTTGGACATTAATGTAGACCAATTTGAAAACGGGACCAAAAATTAAGAATCTACATACACAGTTGGATTTGGCATATCAAAGAACCCCAATTATTCAATTTTTGATGAAATCAAACAAAGTTTAATTTTGGACCCCGATTTGGACCAACTTGAAAACTGGACCAATAATCAAAAATCTTAGTTCATTTTTAAATTCAGCATATCAAAGAACCCCCAAGGATTCAATTTTTGTTAAAATCAAACTAAGTTTAATTTTGGACCCTTTGGACCTTAATGTAGACCAATTTGAAAACAGGACCAAAAATTAAGAATCTACATACACAGTTAGATTTGGCACATCAAAGAACCCCAATTATTCAATTTTTGATGAAATCAAACAAAAGTTTAATTTTGGACCCCGATTTGGACCAACTTGAAAACTGGGCCCATAATCAAAAATCTAAGTACATGTTTAGATTCACCATATCAAAAAAGCCCAAGAATTTTAATTTTTGTTAAAATCAAACTTAGTTTAATTTTGGACCCTTTGGACCTTAATGTAGACCAATTTGAAAACGGGACCAAAAATTAAGAATGTACATACACGATTCGGCATATCAAAGAACCCCAATTATTCAATTTTTGATGAAATCAAACAAAGTTCAATTTTGGACTCTTTGGGCCCCTTATTCCTAAACTGTTAAGACCAAAACTCCCAAAATCAAACCCAACCTTCCTTTATTGGTCATAAACCTTGTGTTTAAATTTCATAGATTTCAATTTACTTATACTAAAGTTATGGTGCAAAAACCAAGAATAACGCTTATCGGGGCCCCTAATTCCTAAACTGTTGGGACTTCAACTCCCAAAATCAATCCCAACCTTCCTTTTGTGGTCATAAACCTTGTGTTTGAATTTCATTGATGTCTATTTACTTATACTGAAGTTATTGTGGGAAAACCATAAATAATGCTTATTTGGGCCCTTTTTTGGCCCCTCATTCCTGAACTGTTAGAACCAAAACTCCCAAAATCAATCCCAACCTTCCTTTTGGTCATAAACCTTGTGTCAAAATTTCATAGATTTCTATTTACTTAAACTCAAGTTATAGTGCGAAAACCAAGAAAATGCTCATTTGGGCCCTTTTTGACCCCTTATTTCTAAAATATTAGGACCAAAACTTTCAAAATCAATCCCAACCTTCCTTTTGTGGTCATAAACCTTGTGTTAAAATTTCATAGATTTCTATTCACTTTTACTAAAGTTAGAGTGCTAAAAGTATTCGGACGACGACGACGACGCAGACGACGACGCCAACATGATACCAATATACGACCAAAATTTTTTTAATTTTTGCGATGTTATAAAAATGGGCCCATTATCAACCAGGTGCTCTGCAGGGCGCAGCTTTATACGACTGCAGAGGTCGAACCCTGAACAGTTGGGGCAAGTATGGACAAAACATTCAAGCGTGATACAGCTCTGAATTTAGATTGTGATCAAATTTTTGACATTACATGGTTTTTTTTACACAAAACAAATGTCAAGATTTTACAAATCAATTAAAGATTTCTTCTTCAAACATTTAAATCTAAAATTAAATAGATGACACAGCATAGGTTTCTGACACAGAATGAATGTGGTCTAATGAACTAAAACAAAATTTTTTGCCTTTAAGCAATTCACTATGCTGTTGAATATTAATCCTCTCAAAAAAATGTTTGAAGAAATTTCTTTTTATTTATGAAATCTGAAATGAGAAAAGTTTAACCCCCCCCCCCCCTCCATTTTTTTCACATCCCTGTTTCCCTTTTTCCAAAACTGATATCAATTCAAATTTCTAATGGAGTTTGCAACAATAACTACTCTTTTAAATACATCATAAAATATTAAAATGTTAAGTACAGTGCTTGTTATCACTGAATGGTAAAGATTGGTTGGTAGTAAAAGTGAATATACATTGTTTATTGTATAAAACAATAAAAAAAAACTTCATGAGCAACATTCTATATTGGCAAATTTCCAATGAAGTTATTTACATAAAGTTATTGGCAAATAAAAATAGAAAATGACATCATAGTCATGTCTGGCAAATGTCCAACATACCTTATCTAAAAACATTTTAGATAAGATAAGGAAAAAAAGCTTCATCAGCAACATTTTATATTTGCAAATTTCCAATGAAGTTATTTACATAAAGTTATTGGCAAATAAAAATAGAAATAAAAATAGAAAATGACATCATAGTCATGTCTGGCAAATTTCCAACATATATTATCAACTACTATTCTATACAAAGAAAGATAACTCCAATTGAAAATGAATTGCTATTGCACAATATTGTGCAATTAGATATTTCTTGCTATTGTGCAATACTGTGCAATTGAAAATTTCTTGCTATTGCACAATACTTGATATGGAATCCTGATTTGGACCAACTTGAAAACTGGGCCCATAATCAAAAATCAAAGTACATGTTTAGATAAAGCATATCAAATAAGCCCAAGAATTTAGTTTTTGTTACAATCAAACTTAGTTTAATTTTGGACCCTTTGGACCTTAATGTAGACCAATTTGAAAACTGGACCAAAAATTAAGAATCTACATACACAGTTAGATTTGGCATATCAAAGAACCCATTTATTCAATTTTTGATGAAATCAAACAAAGTTTAATTTTGGACCCCCATTTGGACCAACTTGAAAACTAGGCCAATAATTAAAAATCTAAGTACATTTTTAAATTCAGCATATCAAAGAACCCCAAGGATTCAATTTTTGTTAAAATCAAACTAAGTTTAATTTTGGACCCTTTGGACATTAATGTAGACCAATTTGAAAACGGGACCAAAAATTAAGAATCTACATACACAGTTAGATTTGGCACATCAAAGAACCCCAATTATTCAATTTTTGATGAAATCGAACAAAGTTTAATTTTGGACCCCCATTTGGACCAACTTGAAAACTAGGCCAATAATTAAAAATCTAAGTACATTTTTAAATTCAGCATATCAAAGAACCCCAAGGATTCAATTTTTGTTAAAATCAAACTAAGTTTAATTTTGGACCCTTTGGACCTTAATGTAGACCAATTTGAAAACGGGACCAAAAATTAAGAATCTACATACATAGTTAGATTTGGCATATCAAAGAACCCTAATTATTCAATTTTTGATGAAATCAAACAAAGTTTAATTTTGGACCCTTTGGGCCCCTTATTCCTAAACTGTTGGGACCAAAACTCCCAAAATCAAACCCAACCTTCCTTTTATGGTCATAAACCTTGTGTTTAAATTTTATAGATTTCTATTTACTTATACTAAAGTTATGGTGCAAAAACCAAGAATAATGCTTATTTGGGCCCCTTTTTGGCCCCTAATTCATAAACTGTTAGGACCAAAACTCCAAAAATCAATCCCAACCTTCCTTTTGTGGTCATAAACCTTGTGTTTAAATTTCATTGATTTCTATTTACTTATACTAAAGTTATTGTGCGAAAACCAAAAATAATGCTTATTTGGGCCCTTTTTTGGCCCTTAATTCCTAAACTATTGGAACCAAAACTCCCAAAATCAATCCCAACCGTCCTTTTGTGGTCATAAACCTTGTGTCAAAATTTCATAGATTTCTGTTAACTTAAACTAAAGTTATAGTGCGAAAACCAAGAAAATGCTTATTTGGGCCCTTTTTGGCCCCTAATTCCTAAAATGTTGGGACCAAAACTCCCAAAATCAATCCCAACCTTCCTTTTGTGGTCATAAACCTTGTGTTAAAATTTCATTGATTTCTATTCAATTTTACTAAAGTTAGAGTGCGAAAACTAAAAGTATTCGGACGACGCCAACGTGATAGCAATATACGACCAAAAAATTAAAATTTTTTGCGGTCGTATAAAAATCTAAATACATGTATAGATCAGCATATCGATGAACCTCAAGAATTCATTTTTTGTTAAAACCAAACTTATTTTAATTTTGGACCCTTTAGACCTTAATGTAGACCAATTTGAAAACGGGACCTAAATTACAAATCTAGATACACCGTTAGACTCGGCATATCAAAGAACCTCAATAATTCAATTTTGGACCCTTTGGAATTCATGTTGACCAATTTAAAAACGGGGACTAAATTCCAAAAACTCAATACACGGTTAGATTGAGCATATAAAAGAACCCCAAAAATTCAAGATTAAAACCCCATTGAAATTGCTAAAAAAATAGGCAATTTAGACAAAGTATTAAAAAAAAGTATTGGTTTTTTTTGCCCTTAATTCCTACACAAGTTATTGTCTGGAAACTAGAAAAATACTTATTTTGACCCCTTTTGTTCCTTAACTGTTAGGACCATAACCCCCAAAATCAATTATTCCAACCTTCCTTTTGTTGTCCCAAACCTTGTGTTTAAATTTCATAGAGATCCATTCACTTGAACTAAAGGTATTGCCCGGAAAGTCAGTGTCTACGGATGACACTGACTACGACGACGTGCCACCAATATAAGAACACAATATTCTTTTTGCGGTTGTATAAAAAAAAAATCATTTCAAAAACTTTCTCTAGAAACAAACTATTTTTGAATTTTCGACCTATCAAATTTGTGACTTTATGTCTCTTTGTTGAGGTTCCTCAAAAGTGGCACATCTCCTTTCTGATATAAGAATGCATTGTTTTCTCATTCTCTAGTATCAAATATAGTTCCAAGACAATTCAGTTAAAGGCGATCCAGCCTGCAAATTTAATGTCACTGTTTCAACAATAATCATTTATTTGAAACAAATTGTAATCTATTATAAAATTTTAGTCAATATTATGACCATAGTTTAACCTATTTCAATAATTTGTGACGAGTGAACCAAATTATTTCAATAATGATCAATTATTTAAAATTGACTAGCTAAAAATGTATAATGCCACATTTTTTTTTTTAGATTTGTGGACATTCATGAGAAAGTAGGAGCAATAGTGTTGTCTACCTATCATAAACAGTGTCAACCTGCCAAATGAACTTCAGCAACTGGATTTATTATAGTGTTGTATCTTGATTAACTTTTGTATGTAACAATATTCTAAACTTTAGTTTTCTTCTATCAATGAGTCAACATGAAATTTGTTCAAT
The DNA here is from genome assembly GCF_963676685.1 of Mytilus edulis. NCBI lineage: Eukaryota > Metazoa > Mollusca > Bivalvia > Mytilida > Mytilidae > Mytilus > Mytilus edulis. The sequence goes on along the minus strand of NC_092349.1, from coordinate 48,870,281 downwards.
CCAGAAACATTTAGAGTTTGTTCCTAAATAAATTCAATCCTGAAACTTTCAACTGTGTTTTTGCCTAAATTAGTTCATTTCTGTAATGTTTTAAGTGTTTGTCACAAGTCTAGAATATTGTTAGTGTGATCACTGGCTCATCAAATTGTCATTCAAAAATATTGTTAGTGTGATCACTGGCTCATCAAATTGTCATTCAAAAATATTGTTAGTGTGATCACTGGCTCATCAAATTGTCATTCAAAAATATTGTTAGTGTGATCACTGGCTCATCAAATTGTCATTCAAAAATTTGGTGTGAATGTCAAGATTTTTGATATTCTCTGTTAAATTCATTTTAAACTCTTGAGACATTTTGGAGGCTGTCCATTCACATAGGCATGAATCCTTACTAAACTGGATGGTGTGCTGACCTGTCAATGGTGGCGATTTTGTTGTCCGGCCAATTTCTCATCAATTTTTACGCCATATTAAGAGATTGTGATATGGTTTTGGGCACGCTCTTTATTGCAAGACAATCTAGTGACCTCTGCAGATGTCTATTTTGGTTCATATGAATATACTTTAAGCTAAGTAATAAATAACACACAGAATTAATGCTTCTGGCATTTATTGTGATTATCAACAAAAAATAAAGTTCTACGAGACTAGAACATCTGGTCCTTTGTAACATATATATAAGAGCTGCCTTGTAAAATTGCATAACAAATTCATCATTGATCTGCACCAACATATCCTCTCAAAATGAAATGAAATACTGCAAAAGTTATAATCTTCACAGCATCCCTTCAACTATTTCATAATTAATCTTAATAATTTTTAAGTACAAATTAGTTTCGAAATTAATTAATTTATCTTACAAACTTTATAGATTAATCATGTAAAAACATTAAAAATATTGTACCCTTTGTTAGCTTTCTACCAATGGTATAAATAAACCTTTCATTTTTCACATAATTCAGAGACCGTTGTCAATAATGACACAAGATAGAAATGCCAGACTACAATAAGATCTAAACAGGGTACAGTCTGACATGTATCAATATATTTTATACCCTTATCAGAAATCTTAAATGAACAGTATTTTTTAAAGTGCATTCTAAAACCAAAATTCATGAGAACATGCTTGATCAATCTTGAGTAGAGTGTTGAAATAATGAATACATTTGAAGTACATAACTATTACCAAAGAATTAATTACACTCCTATCATGCAAAATTGTTTTAGTTAAATTTACTAATCTCAAAATCACATTTATTATATCAATTTTAATAGTCAAATTTGTTTCATACTTTCAACAATGCCTTTTAAAGGCTTGTTACAGCTAAACCTACAATTTTCTCACATTTTTTTCGTAGTATGTTATAAGAATTAGACAAACTTTATTTCCATGTCTAACACGATAATGCAATAATACACAGATGTGTTTCTTTTTTACATTTGAAATTTTGTTTGTGTTAAAAATGAAACAAACACGAATGAACACTTTGGGATAAGGAATAACTATATAACTTTGAACACTTTTCATTTTAATGAAGTTTTTTCTTTCAAGCAAAATATATGATGGAATGATCTTAATGAGACTTTTGACATTTCAAGTGAGGTATTTTTTAACATGGTTGACTGTCCCAACACATAAATACTGTTAACAGTTAAGCAGCACCATTCTGTTAAGATTTCGGTTTCTATACATATAGATTTGAAAATGCATTATATTTTTTTTTACATGAGAATGTTGAAAATATTGAATGTTCACCCACATTGGTCTAATTGTAGGTAAATAAATATGTTGTCTCTAATTCTATTTAAGGATTTGTATTAAATTAAAACAAATTTCATTTCATCTCTATCAGATATAAATATAACATTGAAATTGTAATAAAACAAAAATTTGGTTTATCAAACATCTCCTTTTGTAAACATGATATTTTAAATTTCTATCTTGCAACATATATTTGATATCAGTCTACATATGACTTTGTTTTTTAATCTATACATGTAATAATTAATCTGTCACATTAAAACAAATGTAGGACACAAGTAAATGAAATTAAACAAAAAATATGACAAACTTTTGGCCTTTTCAAACTTCTGAACACATTTTCATGTTTTCTTTATAAGACAAAAAGAAGATGATTATCTTTAAAATAATTGATAAAATACATTTCCCTCAACCATAAAGTAACTGTTAAAAATAGCCTTTACTACTAATCAACTAAGACAAACAGCCTATACAACCAAAAATATTAAACAATGTTTTAACACAGATAATTATAGAACATAAATATGTATAATTTTTCAATTCAGAATTTCATATTGGAAATATTTAATTCTTTTTTTAAAAGAAATGAACAATACTAATTTCAAAATTCCTGTCAACAAAATATATTTGTCTAATCAGAATACCTTGATGTTCGATTAATTAAGATAAAAGGCATTCTGCTGAATTAAACCTAAAACACTTACTTCAGCATGTGTTTATAATATAGCCTTAAAAGGCACATATAATTTCATTTCAACAGTATTAACATGAAATTTAAATAAGTCAATGACAGAATGATAACATTGTTAATTTGCTGTAGATGTGTGGAGATGAAGCGAGATGAATTCTGATGTATTTGGCCTACAGAAAATGTCATCATAAATCATGGTCAGCTACACTCTGCTTCAGATATTCTTGATAAAGTTTTTGCTGAAAAATGAAAAATAATTCTATAAATAAACATCCCCTTAACATCAATTCCTAATTCATAGAAATTGACCATATGCAAGTGCACATATACATTATGTACATGTACAAGACATTGAATGATTTTAAAACATTCAAATATGAAATATTTAATACCAAGAAAATTTCAAAGTGTTATACAGACTTTAAATAATGTTGTGTTTTTTTGTTGTTGTTGTTGTTTTTTTTTTTAAATCTAAATAGGTGTATTGATATTTATTTGCATACAGTTGAGTTCTATCCATCAAAGCTCATATATAACAAAATATCAGTGAAAATGAAACCCAGTTCTTTTTAATAATACCTTCAAAACACTGAAATTACTTTTCTGTCACCATCTCAGGAGTTCAATTCTAATCTCAAGTGTGAGAAGTATTGGTTTCAACCATGAGGTCAAACACTTGAAAAAATAACTGTTGGTCCTTTCAATTTATTTATTTCTGCTATCAACCTATATATACCCAAAATCTTCTTTCTTTAAATATTTATGCAAGATATTTAATGAAGAACACAGCTACTCCTAACAGATTTGTACTAAATTAATCTATAAACTTTCCATATGGAATTTACTGACCCCAAAATGTATAAGGTCACTAGCACACTATGTAACTTACAATATTTACATTTTCATACAATATATAATACCTTTTTAGATTTAACAGTATTCTGTACATAATCTCTGACTTCCAATAAAGATTTTTTCTGTTTTCTAGATAATGTAGGTTTTGTACTGTAAATAAAAACATCAGTCTTGTTAATGTTAGCTCTGTAAAAATTTCCAATTCATCATAGTAGTACATGTATAAGAATACAAAGTTCAATTTTACCATACCAAATCAAGGCATGAACATTTTAGGACCAAATTAAATGAGACCTTTTGTTTGGAAAATTAAAAGTAAAATTATTTCATGATCAAATCTCAATAATCACAAGTCAAAAAATGGTCAAGTTGAACAAACACTTATGCCCTTAAACTTTTTTATTAAAACATCTTTTTTGTCAATATTCAAACATGTATGGTAGTTTTGAATCTCCATATTTGATTCAACAATTTTGTACAAATAAAGGTCAATAAAATGTTGATTTAAAAAAAGAATACTTACGATGAAGCAAATTTAGCTATTAGTAACATGATCAGGGCCACACCAACTATTCCAATTATAACATATTGTGAGTATTGTGCTGGTACCTTCTGCCATGCTCGAGCTAATGGGCCCTAAAAACAAACATAGATGTCATGAGCATATTTTAAAATATATATATTAAGAGTTCTACAGTTCAAGCAGCAATCTTTTTTTTGTAAATGAATAATTCATCAGCAATGTTTCTTAGCTTATTTTGACAAAATTAAACTGAACTGGCTGTTTAAAGTTAATTATTATTCCACTATTTCACTTTCATTAATGATTGAATAAAACAAAATTATAACTTATTCTTTTTTCTATATCTTGTAGCTAATGGCTCTTCAAATATGGAAATAGTTTTGGGAGTTGAAGAACTATCTGACTGTCTATACAATCTTATCAGAAATATAAAACATTTTTCTCTTATCAAGGAAAAGACTTTTGTCCCAAGTCTTACCAAGTATAGAGACATAGTTGCCAGAATGTCTTCACCAAGAACTTTTACAACTTCAGATTTTGTGCTGACTAAGTAAGTTGCTAGTAATATCAATGGTAACAGCATGCCTATAAAACCAAACAATGCTCCACGGAACTTTGCTCTTAGATTCAGAGAGGCTGTGACACTGAAATTAAAACATTTTAAATATTATTATCTAATAAATTTGTATGTATTGTTAAACTGGTAAGGGTCTTGTAGCCCAATTTTAGCTTTACCACCGTTACTTACTGTATATTTATTCAAATTTCATGGATTGAGTAAATATTGTATTTTATCACAAATAAAGTCTGCCTACAAGCCCTTAGACACGTGGACAGGCTTGATCATTTAAATTTGTGATTCATCACAACCCATCAAATCCACAAAAACTTATTCCATGAATAATAATACATCCTTAGTGATATATAATTATTTAGCTGCAATATATATTTGTTCTTTCTTTTTTTTATGAAAAATTTTAGTTCTTTATTTTTCTCAATTGAACTGTTCCACTTTTTTTGTCAGGTCCTTTTAAAGCCGATCATACACTATGGGATTTTCTCATTGTTGAAGGTCATGTGGTTGCCTATTGAGCTTACATTCAATTCATTTGAATATTGTTGGATAGTTGTCTCATTGGCAATGTTGATACTTATTTCTATGCATCATCATAAATGTAAAATGTCTTTTTCAATGTTTTCTTTTGCATGTCCCCAATATCTGCAAGAAATAATGATAAACAAGAATGTGTCCCAAGTACACGGATGCCCCACTCGCACTATCATTTTCTATGTTCAGTGGACCGTGAAATTAGGGTCAAAACTTTAATTTGGAATTAAAATTAGAAAGATCATATCATAGGGAACATGTGTACTAAGTTTCAAGTTGATTAGACTTCAACTTCTTCAAAAACTACCTTGACCAAAAACTTTAACCTGAAGCGAGACGCACAGACGGACGGATGAACGGAGACACAGACCAGAAAACATAATGCCCCTCTTCTATCGTAGGTGGGGCATAAAAAGTTGTTTCAATGTTTCACAGCAGTAATACTTTCACACTTTATCAAATATGAACAATATGTATTAGCCATGTTAAAATGAACAATATGTAGTGTAGTGGCAAGTTGTTTATACCTGTCTTTTTCTAATTTGTCTTCAACAATTTCAGCAATTTGATCACAATCTTTCTCCAGGGAGTTGAGTGTAGTCTGAATTGTCTGGTTAATTGTCTTTTCAATATCCTTGCATACTTCTTCTATCTGATTGGCACATCTACTACCCTAACAAACAATAAAGTACAATAACTAACCAAGATGTTTATAAAAGACCAGGATGTTGACACAGAGATATGTCTCATCTATATGTAACTTTGATAATTATTTAAATAATCTGAATGGCAACACTTAACAATATTATTAGTTTTGTTTTTATTTTATTACTATAGACAGGAATTTCTCTTTATTCAATTCAAGTTTTTATTAATTATAATTAATTACATTTACTGTATACATTTTTTAACTTAGAAATACTAGTAAGTTGACAACTCTGAAGATAACTATCATTTATTATTAGTTTTCAAAAGAATTAAATTAAATATCCATGGAATTAAGTGGATGGTCAAGTATTCTTTTAGTGTCAACTCTGATGCAGCTTGGTAGTATGATGGGAAGAAATAAGAAAATGACATCATGAACCTCTAGCAAAATCGAAAAAAAAATTGTAGGTTTATCAATTAATTCACAAAGGAGCCTTTAGGGTTGGTTTTGCAAGGCTCTAGCATTCTTTGCATTTTAGCCTTAGTTGTATATGGTTGAATATCAAAGGCAACAATGCAAAGTAATTATAATGTGCCTCATTTCAATGTAACCAAAATCAAAATTGTGTGAAAACGCATTTTACATGCAACATACCTTTGAATTCATATTTGGAACATAAATTGTTGGCATGTCAAATCCTGTTCTGTTTAATCCAGGTCTTTTACACAACTCTTGGACAATCTGCATCATTACTCTCTGTAAATACACGATATTTTATGACAACTTAAAACATTTCAATTTCGTTGATTTATCTCCCTTTTCCAGTCATTATTAGGTTTTTGAGAAATCAGATTTTCTTGCCTTTATGAAACAAGAGTGCACACGTTGAAATGTCTCGTCTTCTTTACTAATCATTAATTTTATGTTGATAGTCCTAAATATAAAGCTTTATTACAACTGTCACGTAAACTTTACAATAACCAAGAAAACTAAACATTGACCAATGAACCATGCAAATGAGGTCAAGGTCAGATGAACCATGCCAGGCAGGCATGAACAGCAAACAATTCTTCTATACAACAAATATAGTTTATCTATTGCATGCCTATAGTTTAAGAAACAAACCAAAACACTAAAAACTTAACACTGAGGAATGCATTATGAAAATGAGGTCAAATAAAACCTTGGGACTGACATGTAGATCATAAAATATTTCCATACACCAAATATAGTTGACCTATTGCATATAGTATTAGAAAAAAAAAAAACAACTCAAAAACTTAACTCTGACCACTGAACCATGAAAATGAGGTCAAGGTCAGATGACACCTGCCAGTTGGACATGTACACCTCACAGTCCTTCCATACACTGAATATACTAGACTTATTGCTTATAGTATCGGAGATATGGACTTAACCACCAAAACTTGTTCACTGATCCATGAAATGAGGTAGAGGTCACGTGAAAACTGTCTGACGGGCATGAAGACCATGCAAGGTACGCACATACCAAATATAGTTATCCTATTATTTATAAGACAGAATTTAAAATTACAAAAATCTTAACTTTTTTTTTCAAGTAGTCACTGAACCATGAAAATGAGGTCAAGGTCATTGGACATGTGACTGACGGAAAGTTCATAACATAAGGCATCCATATACAAAGTATGAAGCATCCAGGTCTTTCACCTTCTAAAATATGAAGCTTTTAATAAGTTAACTAACGCCGCCACTGGATCACTATTTCTATGTCGAACTTTCTGCAACAAATGTCACAGGCTATTCAAAAAAATAATATTTCAAGACTTTTAGCCCTTTCCACTCAAGTAGATTTCTTCCGACATTGATGAAACTGATGAATAAATCAATTATCTTGGTTCATCTCCCTTTGCACTCATCAAGTGAATTTGGAAGACACAAATACTAAAATATAAATCAAATGATATAGGATATTTATTGGACAAAACAAACAAATGTGCAAGGATTTCTTTTACTAGGTTTATAAACGTTGCACTTAATTTCTTATCAGGAACCCCCTAATTGTGCAAGTTTCATAGTATTTGTGAATTTTGGTCCATGACAATTTTCTACTGAATTACACATTAACTAACCTGCCTATCACTTTCATGTCCAGCCTCATCAGCTTTACTGAGATAAAACCTAATCCTATCAGCATGTTTATGGTTCAGTTCTTCCACTAAGTTGAGAGTCCTCTTACATAAAGCCTGGCCAATAGGGTCAAAGAACACAAATATCAAATCAGCTAAGTCACCTGAAAGAGAAAATTTAATAATGTTGAAAGACCTATAAAAAATCTGAAAAACACCTTTTTTTTTCTTTTTTTTTACCTTTGTTTGAATCTAAATTCAAAAACAACATACATATTAGGCCACGGTTTTTTTATTTGTTGGTTTACGGATCCGCCGACCCGATTTTGCCGATTTTCAGAATAAAAATAAAATTGACTTTTCATGCTTTTTTATTCCCGCCGACCCTTATAAATGCATTATCCCTGAAAAATAATTAAAATTTTCCTTTATTATGAAATGAAATGCATTAATCATTAACAAAGTTGATAACACTTTCTGTTGTGAAAAATAAAACTTCCAATTGATGTTTCTAAAAATAGACAAATCAATTATAACTGACCTTGAAATGTCTTTTGCGCAAATAAATTTTGCGGAACGAAACCTGTTTTTAAAACCAATTACAAAATAAGTTCGTTTCCCTTATTTGTCATCAGTCCGTAAGATGCATCATCTCAGAGAAATAGACTTGTCCAAATGTGGACAGGTGGAATACATCAATTAAAGTACTGAATATTAACAAATCATTTGAAATTTTCTTGTTTCATAGATAACAAAAAATATCGATCATTGGGATAAAAACCGGATTGCATGACAACTGATTAACCCGATATTGTCGTTTTTCCAGTGGACGAGTCTATTACGTTTTTCGACACGTGTGTTGAAACTTATTTTTGTACGACGTTTTTATATTTTTTTTCTTTATCAGTTTTTGTGCTTGAAGATCATTATTCACCAAGTTTTCTGAGAGCTACGCGAATCTGTTTTTCTTGTTTGTGAAATAACGATTTAATTTCGTCTTTGTCCGTGCAACCCCCCTTTTTTACAGGAAATTATTAAACGATGTCATGCGATGTTCATGATCACTAATCAATAATATTTCATCGAACTTAATGTTAAGAAATGATGACAAAACAGCATATAAGATAAACATTTTGTTAGTAAGGTGAAATATATATTTATTTTGCATATTTTTTCTGTTTTGAAAGATATTTTTTTTCTTTTTTTTTTTCCGACCGACCGACCCGACTTTTTTATGCGAAAAATCCATATTAAAACCAACAAATTAAAAAAACGTGGCCTTACCTATCAACACTTTATAAAGGTTTTATCCTCAAAATATGACAAAAACATCAAGTCAATGCACCCACCATTAGGTGAAGGTACAGGATCATATAATGTCCAATAAATCAAGATAGGCCAATGTTAATACAACTACATACCAAATATCATTGATTTATCAAAAGTGGTTCCATTAAAATGACCTAGTCACAAACTTTAACAAATTACTGGCAGGGTGGACAGAAACCTCTTATTCAAGTCTTGCTCTTTGATCTATCAGGCAGATGCATGTCTGTTATGATATTTTTTCATCATAAAGATTAAATAGCTATTTTCAATAAATTGGTCTGAAAATTCAAAAATTAGTCTCTTAAAAAAACCAAGACAGTACATTTTTTTTCAATTGTCAAATATTTAGGAATATACTGTGTGTACATTTCAAAATGCTGCTTTTAAATTAAATTATACATCTATGCAACAGCTGCCTGTGAAATAATTAACCTAGCTACCAATCAAACACCACCTGGGGGAGGATTACAAATGGTAAATACATTTCTTAAATCCAGAACTTAAATATTCAACTGGTGTGGAAATTTAAAAAAAATACTGCCAACATTTTTGTGTTTAAAACCAACTGCTGTTCACACTTAAATGATCAGAAACAGGAACTAGGTGTCTGACAGATACACAAGTCACACATGTATAGATTGATTAATGTGTGCTGCAGACTTAATTATAAATATGGAGTCATCCTGTATAGTAACATTGGAGAAATATGGGACGGACATTTCTAAGTCCATTCCTGTCTTCTTATTAATGATAAAAAAACAACGAAAATATTTGTTGGACGAACTGACAGACACACTACCAAGGCGATTAGAATGTGTGTAAAATATTTTCTTGAACTATTCACTTAAAACATAATATTTATATTATTATATATTACCAAGCCAGAGGATAGACTTGTTGACATCAAATGGATATTTCATGTCTCCATCTACAAGCCCTGGTGTATCTACAAATGTCACTAAGCTGAATTTCTTCTGTTTTGACGTGGATATTTCTGTTGTGAGGTAGTCTGTCACACCTGAAAGTAAATAGGGTAGATTGTCATGCGGTATATATTTCGTTATTTCTTATATGATTTGTATATCTACACTTACTTTGATGAGTCTGTAAGAAATTTTATTGTTTGCACTTTGATATGCCATTTTGCTCAAACTACTTTTCTAACTATGTAATCTATGCCATTTTCAACGTTATAAATGTATGCACAATACAAAGGAAAAGAATCCTTGGATTCAAGAAAGTTGAAATTTGCTGAAGAACAAGAATGTGTCCCCAGTACACGAATGCCCCACTCGCACTATCATTTTCTATGTTCAGTGGACTGTGAAATTGGGGTAAACCCTCCAATTTGGCATTAAGATTGAAATAAACAAGTAATTTCCCCATAGGCGACAATGGTAGCCTTTTTCGAGATACAGACTTTAGAAAGTTGATTTTCTTAACGAAACCTTGCTAGAATCAAAGAAAAATTATTAGGACAGTATTTTTTGGTCCAAAAAATATAGGTTCGCGTTGCTTTTCTAAGCGTATTTTGTACTTATCTCCCATGCCTATCAATTTTGCCCTTAAAATACGTGTCTTGTCCTAGCGTTAAAAAGTCATCTCAGTGCCTTTAGGGCTACGGAATAATTTTTATTTTGCCTTTTGTATAAAGCAGAGTGCACGAAGTCTCTAATAATAAAAAAATAACGGGCGCACATATCGACCAATCAGGATTAGCCATACTCTTAATTCTGAATACCATGTTATGCTCATAAAATGGCTGCGCCCATAAAATCTAATGGTGTATTGTAACCTATAAAATTAAAAAGATCATATCATAGGGAACATGTATACTAAGTTTGAAGTCGATTGGACTTCAACTTCATCAAAAACTACCTTGACCAAAAACTTTAACCTGTAGCGGGACAGACGGACAAACGAACGGAAAGACGGACCAATGAACAGACGGACGAACGGACGCACAGACCAGAAAACATAATGCCCCTCTACTATCGTAGGTGGGGCATAAAAAGAAAGAAGACTGACCAAAAACTTTAACCTGAAGCGGGACAGACGGACGAACGAACGGACGGACGGACAGAAGGACGAACAAACAGACGGACGAACGGACGCACAGACCAGAAAACATAATGCCCCTCTACTGTCGTAGGTGGGGCATAAAAAGAAAGAAGAATGTGTCCCAAGGACACAAATATCCCCCTTTAGAGCTTTGTAATTTCCCAAGATAAAAAGGGGCATGATTCCAAAACAGTAAATGAATCACAACCCAAATTGGAGCTCTGTCTGTGTGATGTGGTTCTAAGCAGTGTGCATGAGTTTACTAAAAATTTGAAAATGACGACCTTAAGTTGGTGCCAAAAAGTAATTTGGGACAGACAGACAACTAAACACCTTAATGCCCCCTTTGCTGGAGCATTAAAAACCCACACGTTTCCCTTGATAATTATAAGATGAACCCTATTATTTTCATAGATTATTGAGTCTTGAACTAGACTACTGACTAGCAACTTCACACAAAAGCACAGTTCTGGTGAGGGTCAAAACTTTTTGACCACCCAAATTTTGCAAAAGACCTGACACATAGGAATAATAGCGAGAACTTCAAGCACCAGTCCAGGGGGAAAAAGATTCCAATGCAAGTTTGTGCACAAATAGCCCAATAAAACATAATAGCTTATACTATAATACATTGGCCTTAAAAATAGACAGGCTAATTAACACTCATTTTAGGGGAACAAACTTTCCAATTAACCAAACTGGTGACTCATTCAACTTTGTCAAGTTCAATTTTATATATAATTTTAAAACTAAAATAGATCTACTGACTTTAGGACCTTGCTAATCTTAAACAAATTAGGCTATGCAAGAACTCCTTTCCAAGTGGTTACAGGATGTAGTGACTGTTGAGCAGCAAATCAGAAAACTCAGTAAAGAAAGGTCAGAAAAACCATGAGAAATTCAAACCAATTTGTACATTTCTATCTACATGTACATTGTACATACATACTTAGATCTTTAAGTTTCACACTCCCACCTCAATCAGTGTAATAAAACAATTTTATTCCCTAATAAGACATGTAAAATGCTCTATTAATACAGTCATTCATCACTTATTTTTTTACAATGACATTCGTAGGACTATTCAAGGGTAAAATACAAACAAGTACCATACTTCTAACTTTAACTACAAGGTAACTGTCTAACTAGGTGAGATTTTCTTTCTAACATATGACTCTATTGATTATCTTGAATTACAATTATGAATATATGTGTATGTTTCCACATATATCAATATAAATCTACAAATAAAATATTTGCATATACAAAGTGAAATGTATTAGAAGAACAATACAACATATGCCAAGATGAATAAATGTAAGTACAATCTCTTCAGTGTCCTCTTTGTTTAACGTCTTGTCACAGTTGGTTGTGAAGTGGAATGTTAGAGATCCATTCAGAAGTCTGGTTTGAAGTGGCGAGATCACAGCTGACATGGGTTGTAACTACAGCCCTTCATTTGGCAGCTCTCAGTTATAAACAAGAGATAGCTGTCCAAAGGAAGAGCGGTAGTCAGTTGATCTTCTTAACAACCATTCTTACAATCTCTTCTACTCATCTTTCAACAGTCATTATTTTCCTTCATACTTGTTTTTTTCTTTCCATCATTTACTTCTCTGTACTGCTTTATCATGATGGTCACCTGGCCTCCACTAGGTTCACCTCCAGTACCATGGCCAGTGTCACTTATATGAATATTGTTATAAAAATAGACAAGTGCAGGTGTGTTTGAACATTGCAAACATTTGACAAATATCATTTTCCTCAATTAACATTTAAAAAAAAATGTTGAATGTTATAAATAAGTCCTACATGAATCTTCATGTTTTTCTGCATAATATGCAGTTCTAAATATTCCACTTCTGTAGGTAAAAACTGGCAGCACTCAAGAAATATCATCAATTTTGCAGTTTATCATCAATTTTCAGCAAGAAAAATGACAATCTAAATAGAATGGAATGTTTCAAAGTAGATTAGGTTAGCACTTAGAGCCTCTTGTTCTTGAACTGTTACACAAGTGAACAACTCTTGTTGCAAGTGCATGAATGTCAAATAAATTTCTTTACAGTACTTGTGAGATGTTGCTGTTTTAGATGATATATTTTGTATCTTTTTTGGGGCTAAAAACTCCTAGATATAGATTCTCTTATTTTTGCATAATTAACAAGATAGCTTTTCTTGTTTTTGCATTATTTATACAGTACATGTACTTATCAATGTTAATCTTAAGGATGCAAAAATTGTAAAAATGCAATCAGCTTTAATCCTTTTGATTGGTTTGAAGATTCATGCACTGTTACCAAAGCAGCAGCTTGATGAAAAATTATCAGAGAACAAATTCATATGCAGGTGTGGAGTATTTCATCTTTGGCAAAGTCAGCTAAAGAAGGAAAATATAAATCAATGTTTTTACCTGAACACATGTTTGTACATTTTAAACTGATATGCTGTATCTTGGAACATGCATAGTAATACTATCTTACAATGATCACAATATTTATTTGCATTGCACCAAGATTAAGAGATATATAATGCACTAGGAGTCTGAATATATCAAGAAGAAGATGTGAAGGATATAATTGCCAATGAGACAACTCTCCACCAAAAGACTTATTGTTGTAAGTATTTTTCTATTTACACATACATGTACGTGCATCTCCAGTATATGAAAGAACAGTATGGGTTGATTAGAGGTGAACATTACAAAATGTAGTGTAAGATTTATGGAGAAAGTATGGACTTATCTTATTTTCAAGATTTAAAACCAAAAAAATAAGGACAATCAAATTAATTTGAACTGACTAGGGAAGATAGTGATAAAAATGTACATGAAGCGAGTTATTAAAGTAATTTTTTTTTAATATCTGTGATATTTAATAAACAGCAAATCTCGACTCCTTTATTTCTAAAATCAAAATTACAATCCGAAATCTTGAGACCAATCTTTGAATAAAGGTTAACCTCTTCTTTAAATCCTGCAGTAGTTAATCTGGTATCCTTCTATGTTGTCTTTCAACATGACAGGACAGCTCTTCATCAGGCAGCTTGTGTCAATTAAACCAGGCTACCCAGTGATGAGCTGACTGTTATGTCAATATCTCCTCCGTCTTCAAAGTTCTCGCCCAAATTCGTCACCTGAAATCTGCCATTCTTTTTTTTCTTTTCTTCATGAATTAAACTAAAGTTCTTCTTATATATTCCTTTTAAATACTTGTACATGCTACCATACTACTGCTACTGTCAGCAGTAGCTGAGCTGTTACAATGAGTTATCAATATCTCTAGACCACTGAACAAACATGATAAAATAGCCACATCATACAGGACCAAGTCGTACTTATAACTGACGACAGTGGCTGTGTTTAGTATAATACCTTGATACATGTGTAATCATCCTTAAGCTGAACTGATCTATATCCAGTTTTAAGTGTGAATCACTATGACTCAAAACCTCAATATTGATCCTAAAACAATGTCATTCTTACTTCAGCCAGCATGTATAATAATATAATGGAATGCATAAAACCCACAACATTTTATTTTATACTCATTTTTGAAAGGTCTGCACTAAAATCTATTCCCCCCCTTTTTTTAATGAACTTAAAGAGAAAAAAACTTTAATACATAAACTGTTTTACAAATAATAACTGATTCATTAACTTTTTGAAAATATCTTTGCAGCCATATTAACATACAACAAGACTCGTTCAATATTAATCCTATTTTTTCATCCTGTAATATATCAAATGTCTACTACTAAAGACCCCACAAGGAAGTCTATGTAAATAGGTGCCTAACCACATTTAACCCACATTAGATTTAAGCAGGAAATAGTCACTCCTGTAGACCTTTGATTGGCTTCTTTATATTACCTTACTAGACAATAGCCAATTTATAGTGAATTTATTATTTATTAACAGTTTCACAAGTGATTTCCTTGCTACTAAAAACATGTACACCTCAAAAATTTCCTCTGTCTGCATAACTTAACCATATTAAATGGTTATTAACAATTTCTTTTTATATGATAAATCAAGCTACATATAGATCTGCATCAATGCAAATGCATAATTGTTGTCTTAAAAATTCATGATATCATCTTTAGAATCTTTCTACACCTCTCACCCATCAAAAGCAAGTATATAACTTAACTATACAAAATTCCTCAATGATGATGACAAATGTTTGTATTCCTTTTGTCATTTCCCTTTTTCTTTCATTACAAGATTTGAACGAAGAAACCTCAGAAAAATGACTATGAAATCCGAGTTTAATTTTTGGTAGGCAGGAGTGGACTGTCTGAGGTTTTCAAATGAAATGACAAAATCTGCCTGAACTATAGTGAAATTATATTCTTACAGACTCTTTACTTTTATAGACGGTTTCTGATATTCCAAAAAAAAACCTTCAAACCTACTAGCACAATTCCATAAAGTGCAGCTCTTTCTATTTTATTTTTTCACTTTCTACTACACTTACCTTCAATTTGTCTTAGAGGTTCAAAATGTGGGTACAAATGTAGCGTGGCATTTCCCTGCAAAGACAAAAATATATAGATTAATAATTCAGCTTTTATTTAGATCCATGTCTTGAGTACTTATATTTTATAAATTTCAACCATTGCTAGAGGGGCAATCAAAATATGCAATGTCACTGATGAATAAAATGTACAGTGTATAACACTGACTTTTTATTGTTATTTCTAAGAAATATGTTAACAAAAATATACATTGCTATTTCTAAGAAATATATGTTTACAAAAATATATGAAAATGTTGTATCCAAGAATATAAAATAGAACATGTTCCAAGAATATAAAATAGAACATGTCACAATTTTGTCAACCTTTATTCTTCCTTCAAAGCATATTCTATAATGTTTATAATTTTGTTTACTTTCTTCCACACATGTATGAGCTTACTTTTTAAGTGGGGGGTATTAATTAAGACCTAGATTATTTTTTATATTAACATGCATTTGTTTGGCTCCAGTCATGTAAACAATAACTAATTAGAAATGTTTTCCAATGAAAAAAAAAAATCCACACAAGGATATAAGATGTGAAATAAACAATAATGACCCAGACAGAAACCTGACAACAGACTTCAACAACCAACAATTGTTTACTACATGTAAATAGTCATTAGTCTAGTTATTTTTTTGTGTGGAAATTTTACAAAGACCACAAAAGATCATCTATCAAAACCCTCTTGTGTTTTAATGTTTCAACTGACCAGTTTCAAGTTCCAACATCCATATGAAAGCCATGGGAGCATGGAAGCTTGTTTATGGTAATACCGTATAATCAAGTCGTAGATTAAACTAACTGCACTTTGCACTTGCTACGCATATATACAAAGTACATTATCTAAATCAATTTGTTTACATATACATCAAAGAATGTACACACCTTAGATCAACAGGTGCAAAAAAAAAACAGGTATGTTCACAATATTTAGCCAAACAACAATGTAATGTAAAATATTCAATGTTGAATATCTGGCATATTCCTAATCAATATTGCGAGACTTTTTATAATATGATTAAATTGGCTGGAAACCTATCGATAGAGCAGTATTGTCTACAACTTTTCACATAATACAAGTCACAAAAGATAGTGTGCAAGTTAACATGTACAGTTCACTTCTTTGTTATATCAAGTGTCCTGTAAATGGGACAGACAGGGTGAACGACCTTTTAAATGTTACCAATAATAAAAATATTAATTTTCCCGGTTCATCATAACTAATAACATGAACTTTTCCATTGGCCTGCCATTATTTAAAACAAAATTGCATGATTTTTTTTTAAATTTACTTGTATGTGCAAAATATCAAACTGCTTACTTTGTTTATCTTTCCAGTTTAATTTCTTTATTTAATCATTTTAAGTTGTGGCTATACATGCCTCATGGACATATAGACAGAAAGAAAAGGCAATACATATAAATTTTTATTCAATTATTGTTTTCCAAACATTCAAGACCCATGCACCTATTTCCTAAATCCCTTCAAGTTCAGTTGCCCATTATCTTGACATTAAAAAACACAGTCAACTTCACTATGTTTATGAATGGAGATAAGGAAGTACATAAGGTCAAATTATTGGTCCTTCTTTAATGTTAATAGAATTGAGAATGGAAATGGGGAATGTGTCAAAGAGACAACAACCCGACTATAGAAAAAACAACAGCAGAAGGTCACTAACAGGTCTTCAATGTAGCGAGACATCCCCGCACCCGGAGGCGTCCTTCAGCTGGCCCCTAAACAAATATATACTAGTTCAGTGATAATGAACGCCATAAACTGTTTGTACTAAACAGACCCATAAACCTACTGAACAATGGACCTGATAATGTAAACTTATCTTTGTGTTCTAGATAAAATATTCCAATAAAATTATTATGCATTCTTTGTTGATTATATTTTTTTATCATCTTTGATATAAGTCCTGATTATTTGTTTTACTTACCCTGTACAACTTCTGAAAGGGTCAAGTGTCCCCCTCACTGAGTTTTTGCCTAGTTAGGTCATAATGCATTATTTTAGGTCCCTATTCTTAAAAAGACGTACCTTATTATTCTACACAAACCCTTGACGATCACAGCAATATCATCCTCTATTATAATCAAATAATCCTAGAGAATTTGTGGAGTCATTTGAGTGTTTAACATTAAAATTTTCAAAACAAAATGGTAGAACCCTTTTTTATTTATTGCTCAGAAACAGGGAGAGGCCAGAGAACACCAATTCAATAATCAAATTTTTCACTTTTTCTTTGCTTTTTGTCAGTCAGTGGAGCAGTATTTTATCTCAGATCAAAATTTTATCACAAATCAACAATTCATCATACATCCCTCTTTCTGTTAAAGCTACATACATTACTAATAAAAAAAACAACAATTCCTTTGTCCAACAGATAATTATACAATTATAGGTAATAAAGAACACATATGGTCTGCAAATAGAACAGCAAAAATCTTGTACACCTGATGTACATTTAGAACGGAAGGCATGGAGTAAAATATGACATTGGCATGTTGGGCGGTACACAGATAAAAAGTCTTAAAGACTACTTAACCTAAACCATTGAAATAGACAGAAATAACTATTGATTCAAGTCCAAAATAAGATAATTAAACTGTCAAAAACTACAAAATATGCCTTCAGACTAGAGCTGAAAATAAAACCCTAGTTCCAGACATCTACATACACAATCCAGACAACTGGCAAATACCACATTTTACTCTTGCCAAACCGTAAATCTTAACAAGTCAATCACAAGTATCTAAAATATGCAATCAAAGCCTGTTATTACTGATTGTTATGTTCTAATGTTAAGACCTGACTACCTTTAGAACTAATGAGTAATTTATGTAATGAATTATTATATCTGTCTGTCAAAAATACACGAAATTACCTGTTGACCTACTGGTACACTGACACATAAATACATCCTATGTAATTTGAGGGCATAATGAATATCAAGTTTAATTCTTGCAACATTTAAATTTGAAAAGCATGTTTAATAAAACATGCTTCTTTACCTGGTTTATTAGAGTTAATCAGTTACATTTACAGAACACAAATCAAAGTGGTTATGTAATAATAAGTTATACGATAATCTAGAAGTGCAAACTCTAATTTCATTCAAGGTGATCTATAATTGACAGTTAGAAGGGTTTTCTTCTTAATTTATTTATTATTTAGTTTTTTTTTTTGTTTTTTTGTTGTTTTTTTTAAATATATTAGGAACTGATGATATCAGAACTATTTTGCATTTGCTAGTAAAGTTATCTTTCTTCTAATGAAAAAAAATCAAAGAGCAGAATGCTCCGAGGGATACGATTGCCACAGTTTTCATTGACACATGTATAGCAGTTCTGCCAAATTTTCATTAAGCAAATGCGTGAGATTTGGTCAAAATTGAAAAGATCAAAGAGGAAAAAAATAGATCCAAGGACACTGCCGCAAAAAAGCATGAACATGCGTGAGTGTCAAGCATTTTTGGCCGGCAACCCTGGTATAGCTGGATAGTATTATTTTCAAAACTAATTCAACTGCACATGCAAAATGTAATAATCTGAATAGTCACTCAACTTTAAAAATAGCCAATCCCGGTATGAGCCATGTGCTTATTGTGTTTTATCGAATTATAGTTATCCCGTACCATTGTAAACTCGTACCACTAAAAAAAAGCTTGTACCAATGCAAACTCGTACCACTGCTAACACTTACCAACTTATTTAAATGCATTTAAATGGTGTTAAATGATGAATATACATGATATACGTTACTTTCACTCAATACCTCTTAAGTCTGTAAAATGTATATAATTTGAAAGTACAATGACCAATTTGTAGCTAATGTTCCTTGTC
This sequence comes from Mytilus edulis, assembly GCF_963676685.1. NCBI lineage: Eukaryota > Metazoa > Mollusca > Bivalvia > Mytilida > Mytilidae > Mytilus > Mytilus edulis. The sequence continues at coordinate 48,850,819 of NC_092349.1, read as the reverse complement.
TATAGGATAGAAAATACTGTGGCAGATGTAGATAATTAACGTATTAACAGTTTCACCCGAAAATATTAATTTTTCATTAATAATTAAATCTTTGCAGTTAGGCAAAATGATTGCCAAAATTATTTTTACTGTCTATAAATAACAATGAAATGTAACTGATTCCTGTTAAGGGGTCCGGAATTTTCCCGTCAAAAAAGCACATGGCTTTCAACAATTGTAAACATGGCATTCAATTTGCGATCATGGATTACAGCTTTAATAGACAATAGACAATATTTTTAATTAACTTTTAATTAACTTAAATATATATTCAATTTAAGGTACAGTTAAAGCAATGTTTTAACTTTCTTCTGGATTATGTTCTACAGTGGTGGATCTAGAACTTTTCCTAAGGGGGGCCCGCTGACTGACCTAAGAGGGGGCCGCTCCAGTCATGCTTCAATGATTCCCTTTATAATCAACCAAATTTTTCCCACGAAAAGGGGGGGCGCCTCCCTTGATCCGCCTATCTTCTAGTTTGAAAGATCAGTTTAAACAGTAATGCTTAAAAACATTCTTTATTTTTGTCTAAATTTTCATTAAAATCCTGTATAAAATTCAAGTTATTCAACTTTAATTTTATTAAGTTTACAAACAAAAACCCATAAAACATCATATTTTTTAATATATTTTTCTGAATGGTACGACTTCCCAGTGGTACAAGTTAACTTTTTGGGTACGAATGGCGAGGTACGAGTTAACTTGCTTCCGTATCTTATCACCGTAATTCTAGGAGGAACCCTAAACTGGACCCCTGTTGTGTTCACTTATCGCTACACTGACCTTTAGTGCGAAGCTATATATAGAACGGCGGACCAGTTTAGGAGGAACCCCATTTCTTACTCTTTAAATATTGAAGTTCCTTTGGGTCAGAGGACATGACTCCTTTCCGTACACACTCCTCTGTTTAAATTGAGATCGTTCTTAATATAATACGACGTTTATCGGCATTAACGAGTTAATTTTTCTTGACGAATATTTCCGGAGGAAGGGAGACAACTCGAAACGATAATATGGAAGACTCCATTTCGGCTGAAGGGGTGTTATAGGTTATTTTTCCGATGAAGCATTTATTTTAATTCAAATTATGCATATGATTTAAAATTATGCAACAACAATAACCCTCAATAGCAGACAGACATAGAAAGAATCCCATGAGTTTCAAATTAATCAATGAAGTGGGGATTCACTCAATCTGATACCCCTTGAAATCAGGAAAACTATACGCATGCTCATTAATATATAAACAAACCGCGACTTGCGATTTGGAACAAGAACGTTTATTAAATGATATGATGAATGGTTCTCCATTTCTTCGTGAGAGTACAGTATCAAATCTCAGTTTCATAATAGTAAAATATAGAAATACTCCACTTCAGTTCCTATGACAGAAATAGAATTATCGATCGGAATTCAGAGAACTCTCGCAAGTTATCAAAACCGGGGTATTCCCTCTGACGTGTTTCTAAATTTATAAAAACACTAAATATAAATACTGTTTAATTCTGATTTTCCGTGTTGTTAAAAACATGCATATAAGTCAAGGAAAATATCACACATGAAGATTTTGAGAAGAACATTACAGGAAAGTTGTTTATGTTCAATCCTTTTGCTTGTTTTTACCTTTTAAAGCAAGACAATCATAAGAATCTGAGATGTTACTGAATGTTTAGAATAAAACGAATGACGTGAGGGAATGTAGCATGAGTCAACGGTAAAAGTCTACAGATTGCTTGACAGCAATCGTATCCCAAAAACCACCTCATAGACATTAAACAAGTTTAATATCTTAACGAATATGTATAACAAAACAGAGTGGTACTTTTATTGCTTGTTTTCAAGACAGATCACTTGTACTGCTGGCTCTCCAAAGACTTACAATCCTCAGGAAAAAATAAAGCCACATTTTGTACCAATTTCAATGTTTGGAGTATTATAACTAGATTTTGAAAATTACTTTTCATTTTTAATGTATACTAGTGAAGATACATGTACTATGACATTTCGCAATCAGGTTTTCAGAGTGCCAAACGAAAATGTTGTCTTTTAGTTCTTATATTCCTGGCAAAAAAGGAACATTTTATTTCAATTTGTCAGTAAAAATGTATATTAGAAGTAACTTTACTTGCCAAATGTTCATATTTTGGCTTTTTTTAGTTCTTTTTTTCCTGGCAAAATAGGGACATTTTTGTCTTCAGAATATTTGAAATACCTGCCAAATTTTGACAGTTTTGACACCTACTTCATATCTTTGTAAAAACCCAGAATTATATTATGTAAGGACATGTGTACTTAAATTTGCATGTTACCTGTTTTATTTCTGTTATCCATTTACAAGTAAATCCAAGAAAGTTAAGAGATGAATGGGCATAAAAATCAGATAAAACACAAGATGTCCGTCTTTAACATCAATTTAGGCCTACTTCAGACCTGCCAACTTTTGAAAATCTCCATGGGGGATTTAGCGCACGACCAGATTTTTAAGGGTAACAATTTTAGGGACGTTTCTGTGTGCATTGTTTTTTACTCCTAAAATAGTCTAAGTTCTCTTCTTTTTTCTTTTGGTATACTAATGATGAGCTTGTAGGCCTTGATTTCTTTTATTTGCATGATTCTTGTACTATTAAATTATAAAATTGACAAAATAACTGAAGAATAGAGAAAAATGGCATTAAAAATAAAGGATTCAAAGTAGACCCCCCTTTTCCCCCTCCAAAGACCTTCTTATCTATGAACCTTGACTCAAAAGACCTAAAACTACATGTCCTAAAATTAGAAGGATGAAGACAGATTTTGATTTAGTCTTGCTTATCACTTGTGGTCTTATCAGTATCAATGAAAAAATGGATAACATTTGAGTTATCTTTCTTTGTATTCAGAGGTGCTCTTACCGGCGGAGGCTTATACAGTAACATGGTAGAAGTGAATACAAAATGGCGTCGATTTTAAATAAACAGACACACAACGTCTGGTTTCAAAAATTAAACGGATTTCAAGATAAACGATGTTTTCTTGAGAGTTCATTACAGTTCTCATCTTTCAATTAATTATGATTTTGTTGTAGAACTACGGCAAATGTTGCAAGTTGCGCTTGTATGATAAATTGATTAAAATTGAAAGGCTGTTTGACCAAATTTGTGTATACAAATTAATTTTGAGGACTGTTACGACCCATTAGGTAATCTGATTACATACAACCACTAATTATGACACCTGTTGTGACTGTTGATTAGCGGAGGGTCGTTAACTTGTCATAATATGTCCCCAGGTAAAATTATAGATTTTTTTTAAATTGATCAAATAAAACTTCAAAATCGGTAAACAATAATTTTTTCGGGTATATTTGGTGAAAATCGGGATTTTGACTAGTTTTACGATCCCGATATCGGGATTCGGGTTGAGGAATAAAAATCGGGATGATACCGCGAAAATCGGGATAGTTGGCAGGTCTGCTACTTACTAGTACTGTTAAGATTTCAAGGTTTCTAAACACAGGAACTGACAACTGTTACAATTTTATATACATTACCATTGAATTCTTATGAAATATTGAAGAACAAAATTGGATTTGTTGGCTTTATTAAAATGTTTCAGTGTATCCCAAACTCTGTCTGACCGACAAAATGTCAGACAAAAAACCATTCGGTCAGACAGAATTCTTATGGTTTTTTGGTTGAAAACATAGTACAAAATCAATTTTTCGGTCAAACAAACACTAAAACAGTTTGGCACAGACTGATGTTTATTGTGAAAAATGTCTATAGATGACTCAGATCATACAAGTTTGACCTCTAGTTAAAAAACAATGCAAAAAGTGCACAGACATCCATCATATACACATACCTGTCCTCATATAAAATTTACTGTAGAAAATTTGCCCTAGGACCATTTATGTCAACATTTGCAGTATAATATTGTTTTGTCTACCAAATGCATCCTTAAATTGATGAATTTTATTAGCAGAGGGAAATTATTTTGACATATTTGTACTTCTGAAAACCCAAGTGTCCTGTATCTAGGACAAGGATATAACTTTTAAGTAACAAGTATTTATGTTTTGTCTACTGGATTAAGTGAACTAATCTATGTATCAATGATGATTTCTGCCAAATGGGGCTTAAGCCAGGATTAAAAATGTACAAATTTGAGGTCCAAGATGGGGTAAATTTATGTCTATTCATTCAAGTCCTTTTCAATTTGAAAAGAGCCTCCTACTGACTTTTTTTAAGACTGGGTATTCAGCTGAAGGGATGTCATTATAGATTATTTGGACTTCTATGTACCTTAATTAAGTCAATGAATAATACCTACTTATGCTATTTTTTTTTATTCAGACAGTACCAATTCAAGCACTTGTTTAAGACGGGTTACAATTACAATTAGGACCTTTTAATAAAGACCATTATCGCTATTTTGTTCATTTTTCCTTTGATCTTTTTTTGTGATATTTTTCATATCATGCTACTCGCTTGAGATGGAAAATTATTGCTAGAAACTAAGCAGGCACGTGGCGTTGCTAACGAAATTTACATGAAATTGACAACGTCATCATAGGTAAAATAGCGATAAACAGATTATCATTGGTCATCTCAACTCGATTGCCTTTCTCTGAGATGATCAACGATAATCTATAATTATATACTATAGGCATAATGCATGGTCGATAAGTTGAAACAAATGTGATATATAATTAAAGGCCCCTGAAGATTAAGAGGTCTTTTGAAATCCTATCGAGAACAAAAATGTATCATTTGTTAACTTTTAAGTATAAAAGTCATGTGAACTTTTAAGTATAAAAGTCATGTGAGTCGACTGTAATTATTCTTTTTTTTATATATTATGTATTTCTCAGATAATATAAAATAGTATCTAAAACTTGCCAATTTGCCTTCAAATTATCTACGCAGTAAATCAATATCATTCTTATCAATATTATCTTAATAAATCTTTTATTTGATGGATACAAATATGAATTTCTCAGTCAATTGTTATATCATTATAATGCAAATGTACTATATGTCACAGAAGACATGAGATCATGATTTCATCTCATCTACATGTATATATATACAGGTATATTGATGTTAAAGATACAATAAAAAATCTAAATGATTCATGCATATTATATTTTAAAGCCTGTAGGGTTGGAAAAAAATTGTTATAGATCTATCTCAAAATGAGATCATTTTTTCCCAAGACAGTTTAAGCTCCACTTGGCTCTGACCTGATGCATAGATAATTAATTATGCATCCATAACAATGCAAAGTGCCAATATGTTTAAAATAACATTCTGATGTTTTTTTTATTTTAAATATATTCAAAATACAGGGATGATCCACAAGATGAAAAGAAATGAAGCAACTTGTGAATACTTATAACAATGAGAACATCTTAAACTTTCGTAGAATAGTAATTGTGAAAACTTCCCTCAATAGGAATAGCTAGCACTGCTTTGCGAGAAAAGCTAGAAAATGTCTGCTGGTAATGCTCAGGCCATTAATTATATTATTCCTTTTTTTAAATAAAATGTATATACAGAGAAAATTAACTTTCTGATAGCTAAACAAAAGTATTTTCTGCCTAATGAAGAAAGAATGAAGAGACTCACCTTTTACCAGCTGTGCATTGATGTATCAACGTCCTTGACTTTATATACACCATGTATCAAGAATATCACTCAGGATTAACATTTTTCTATTTCATGTTCATTGGTTTTAAATTTTAAAATTGAGGCATACAAATGAATATATTATATATGCATGTATTTAAAGTATTGATACAGCTGTTAACAAATCTATTGAATTCACTGATATAAAAATTTACAAGTCTTCCCAACACTCATGAACATGTAGCCTAGTCAGACACACCTGGGAAACTTGAGAAAAAAAGACCGTGGATGAAAATTTCCAATATAAAGATGCCTCTTCATGAAATTGTCATGACAATGCTGATGTACACTTGCAGGGTTCAGAAAGATATCGAATGTTTCCATTGTAGTTTATCCAATATCAATAATAATCTGAACTATAATTGTGATTCGTTCAATACACCAGACACAAGTTTCTCAGATAGAATAGTATTATGAATATCCACCAAATTCAAAAGTACCAAGTTTAAACAAAGTATGTCCATATATATACTTGACTTTATGGCTGAGCTTTGTTTTATATGATACTATACTACCAAAGACATAATTATCTTAAATGATAAATTAATAAAATATTAAGACAACAATAAAGCAAGTCTACAATACCATATTTGAAATATTATATCATCCCCTGGAGAAGCATCAGAGTATCATTAAACATCAAGAACAGAGAAAAATCCATACACAAGAAAATGTTATAGATATAATAAACGGATTTCAAGAGAGTCTAGACATTCGGCAGACTATTAATAAATTTGAATGCATTATATATTTTATTGTCAAATATGGCTATGCCTGACAAGCAAAATGTCTTCACAGAACTTAAAGCTGCCAAAACTATATTGACAAATTTTGGTAAATTCCGCAGACAATAATTGCATGCAATCAATAACTTCGACTTGAACACTAACTTTTTTAAAACTACCCACGTGCAGCGCTGTAACTCAACAAACCATTACAAACACCTTCTAGCTTTCATAGAACAAAGGTCAGATAAACTAATGATTAATTTAGAAAACAAAACAAAAATTTTACCAGACTGGACCACTTTACACTAGAAATGTAGACTGCCTTAAATCACATATATAATCATACAGATTAAAACGGTTTGAACTTATCTGTCCAGTTCTTGCTCAGTTTAACCCTCAGATGTTTAACCTTTATACAATAGGATTATTTAAACTTTGTCTGAAAAGTGAGAAAGTTTATGTGACTTGACTGTATATGTAAACTGTCATTTCAATAGACAAGTCTTTAAAATCAAATTAAAACAATGTTACAATAAAAGATGTTTAATTTTACATTTTCAAAAAGCTTTTATACTTCGAAATAATTATATATAATATTATACAAGTTATTATTTTTTTTAATATAACTGACCAAGGTCACAACATAATGGAAATAATTATGGATTATCTCCCTTATAACACTGTTAATGACCTTTTTCTATAGAGTGAATACACAACAGTCTCTTAAACAAGATTACTAAGATCAATCAATACACATGCTATAGATTTCTTGTCTGGGAGGTTTTGCTGACACAGCAAAAATTTGATGAGCTGAAATTACATTGTTAACATTCCCTTCAGACAAAAAAACGCCTTACCTCTTATTTCTGAATAATCAATTACATGTATCCATGTACAAACGATTAAATGTATAGTCATATATTATTGATATTTCCTGATTCCACTGAACTGAAAAACTTGGGTTGAAAAAACATCTTCCTACTTCCTGTTAAATATTCTATTATTTTTATTTCTGACATATCTAAACTCCTGATGAAACACAAAGTCTTTATTCCTTTTTTTTCAATTAAATAATTTAAACAGGTGAAAAATCAGCCTATCCACTCCTGAAGATCGATTATGTTTGAATTCTAAATACCAATACATTAAATCAAATATAATATATATAAGAAGGTCAAATTTTAGCACTTCAATGTTCAACTTCATCCAATATCTAGGTGAACATATACTGGACTGTGAAGTGCTCAAGGTTATACAGCCCCATTCAGTACACAGCTGATCATTCACCTGAACTATCTCATACTAATTATGTCTTGTATGTTAAAAACACATGAATACTTTCAAAAATTTGACAATATTACAAAACATTTTATAAAATCAGTTGTTAGTGCGTTAAAAAATCATAGCAATTCTGAAATCTTGATGTCAGCAGTATTTGAGATAGTTTTTATTTCTTTTAACTTGATCCAAAAATAATTAAGGATAATCCTACACTGACTTTCCTACTAAAGACTAAAAATCTTGGAAGTAAAAGTTGTCTTTTATTCCAACAAAGCTGTTTTAAAGTTTAGTTTTAATCATGCCAATAAACAAACCTTACATGTTTTCAAAATTTTTAATCCACATGTGCAAATAAATTTGATAATATTTATAAACAACAGTTTCCATCCTTTATCCGTGTAAACAAATGTACCATGCTTTGCATTGTGATCTTTTTGGACCTTGACCATTCACTGCATACTTGCATTTTTTTTACCTATACATAGTTTAATGCTATCTTTTCCCCCTCAGCTTGAGTATTAACATTCATGTATTTTATATGGATGAACTGAAGCAGCACGAGTGGTTTGTACAAAACTCTAGAACCCCCCTTCCACTCCCCCAAAAAATGCCTGAAGGCCATTTGAATTAAAAGAAGACTTAAGTTTACTATAGACAGTTGAATAGGGCAAAGTGACTGATCAGCACTTTTTGCACCAAAATTCTGAAGCATGGGCCCTTTTGTAATTTACAGACTTGTAACAAACTGCCAATAATAATAATAACCTTTCATTACACAACTCAAACTAAGATCTAAAATTTAAAATTACAGGGTCTACAAGAAATATACAGATATATATGACTTGCATCCGTATACCATGATGTCATTAAATTAGCTGGATATCCTGCATTCATCATGCTTTACTAATGTTTGTAAAAATTTTCCATTGGTTTTGTTTTGCACCACCCTTATATGTATACATATTATCATGTTTTGAATAAGGTAAATAGTTTTATCATAGTAATCCCCATATAAAATATATATAGGAATACTGCCCCAATTTATATGTACATCTAATAAATATAGGCTGGAAAGAACTGAATAAACCAATGCATTTAACAAATATGAAATAATACCTAACAAAGTATGCAAGAAAAGTTTAGATTTCCCCAAAAGATTGTAAGATATTTTCACTTCACAGTTCAATACCCCAAATAATGTCTTAATCAGCAAAAAATAAGTAATAATTTACATGTAGGTATACTATTGATTTCAGATTCTAAATAATTTGAATTTCATCCAACAATAATCCTAATAAAAGGTTAAGTCCACAATTGGTTTTATAATGTCCAGTAGATTTAAACCATTACTTGATGGTACAGTATTTTGCTGAATCAGCAGAAAGTTTGATATACAGGTATAACAAGTATGTAGACACATAAATACCTGAACTCAAGTCAGCTGATTCATACCTTTATGTAATTACATCATTCTATTTCTGTTTAGTAAGGACAGAAACAATTCCTTTCTATACAAATGTATATATTGGAAAAGATCGTTAGGGAACACTCTTAAAACTCCTACCTAATGTGTATCAGCCTACTTTATGACTTTTTATATAACTTATCACATTACCTGACAAACTAGTATGTATAGATATACATGTACATTTTTTAAATATCTGTGAAGGTGTACTTGTTCAAAGTTAAGATGAACTTTCATGAAAAGGGCGTAACTAGAAAATTTCTATTAGACACAGATATTGATTTTTTTTAAGGTTAGGATTAAGTCCTATTTTTTAAAGTGACTTTTTAGCTTGCTTAATAAGAAATTTTAAAATGGAGCCTATATAGATGTCTTCATTTTTATTTTATCAATTTTACAGATTTTTATTAGATTGTACAACAACTAGGGCTAGCCTGTCTGCTGTCTGACCCATTCATAATCTGCCAAACAAGATACTAGACCTCCAAGCTGTAAGAGATGATCCAGAAGAATACAGTATTGCTCAAGTTCAAAACATCAACTTTTAGAGAATATGTATAAGAAATGTCCTTTTTTCAGTTACTCAACAAAATAGTTATTATCAAAAGTACAACTTTCCAAAAAGACTTAATATTATATGTTAGTGTATAAAAAATTTAAACATACAGTATAATCCAATACTTAACTTTATCAGAACTTTTCCCAAAATATCCACAAATATTACTCACCATCTGTCTGTACTTATTTTAATATCAATTACACGAAAACATGACCAGATCTTCCTACAGAAGTCATAGACCCTCAATCCTTTTATGGTTGATTAAACTCCCAAGATTTCAGTACAGGGTGTAGACATCATAAAATTTAAACAATCTGTATCTAGTAATTATACCGTGAACAACAACCTAGACTTAATCTGTATTTAGTTTCCTACCTTCCTAGCTACCTAATGTCATTTATATAAACGAATAAAAAAAAGTGGTCAGTTTTTAAAACTGCCCAGCTGGTAACAAAATTGATTTTTTTTTCACACAGTGTTATACCCTTTGTTCGTTAATGAATTCAGCTCTATTATATGTTGTACAAAGATAATGATTACCAGCTTAAATTTTACAAAGCCGCACTTATGATTTGGTGGACGTTTTTTTTACTAGGACTGTACAATTTAGTACATGTACTCTGAATTACGAATCTTTAATTCTCCTTTATCTAAAACAATGAAAAACCAATACAACAACTTTCTGTCAATTCTTTCCATGTGTTACTATCATGACTATTGTTAGCCACTGCTTTTTTACTATTCACCATCTGGTGCATAATACATATAAAAAGACAACAAAACTATCAGACAGGACACATCATAATGAAAGCGCAACGCCAGCATGCATACTAACAAAGGATAATAAAACGACCAGAAAAGGACAAAGAAACAGGAATGTGTCCTCAGTACACGGATGCCCAACTCGCACTGTCATTTTTTATGTTCAGTGGACCGTGAAATTGGATATTAATCTAATTTGGCATTAAAATTAGAAATATTATACTATAGGGAACAAGTGTACTAAGTTTCAAGTTGATTGGACTTCAGCTTCATCAAGAACTACCTTGACCAAAAACTTTAACCTGAAGCGGGACGAACAAGGCCATAAAAAAGAAGAGGTTTGTTTGCCCAAACCCTACCTACCCAGAAAAAAGCTGCCAACTCAAATTCTTTTATTGTCCTGATTTGAAGAAGTTTTTTTTTTTAATCAGATAGGCAAGAAGACTATTAAACATCCGATACGTAAATTTCTTTAAAAAAAAATAAAAAAATGCCTACCTACCTACCCACTGTCTCAACCTTGGGTAGGGTTTGGGCAAACCAAAATATTTTTGATTGTGGCCCAAACGAACTGACGGATAAACGGACGGAGCCACAGACAAGAAAACATAATGCTCCTCTACTATCGTAGGTGGGGCATTAATCAGCCTCACAGTTAGTTTGAATCCTAAACGAGTCTCAGCATTTTCGTATTTTGATACCTTCAGGAGGTCTAGCTAGAAACATGACTTTGCTTTGGTTAAAGAGGCAAGACTGAATCCCTTGCCAAAACAAAAATGTACAACTTGGGTAAAGCTGGGCCTGTGTAGTTCAAAGATGGACCTCTGATGTCCACCCCTTATTTAACTACTTGTATATATATGAACTTTGAACTTACCGTTAAGGATTCCCTCTTTCTGCCACTGGTAATAAAGGAAAATCCTTGTGTTTCTATGGCAACACCAGTTCTCTGTACATGTTCTTCAACATACCTGAAAATAGAAATACAATGATTTTAAGAATTTGAAAAATATATTCCTATTGTAGTTTTAGAAAATACCAATATCATCCATCTATTGATTGTTGCCTGCTTAACCTAAAGAAGCAAATGTTATGCTTCTTCAAAATAAGATGAATTACAGTCTTTACCAAAAACTTTTTCAACTACTAGTCCGAAGACCAATATTCTGACATTTTTCTTATTGGTCCAAACAAAGTTTTGCAAAAAATTACAAGTCTGAATGAAATTAGACTAGTCTTGGGCATCAGACTAGTGGCTAACCGTGCAGACTAGAATTAACAATGAATTCATAGGAAAATTCTGCAAATTGGGTTAACAAGGATATGGATAGAAAAATTATCTGCCATTGCAATAGTGTGGCAACAATCAAGCTAAAGAAAAACAGGTTATCTACCTACTAGTAAGTTGTTGCCTAAGGTTTCCACACAACTTCAGCATGGGTTTAACTGCTGGATATAAGTTCAAGAACATCATAATTCTAAACCCCAGTCAACATAAGAGTGTAATTTAAATATATTATGTAAAATTCTTATTTAATCAGCATTCTTATTGGCTTAAGGTTATACCACATGACACTGTCATACACTTTCATATTGCATGAAAACATTTTGCTACCATAGATACATGGTAATCAATAGGTAAATCAATTAAAATAAAACATTCTATCATTTAATTATCATAATTATTCTATTTTTATAATGTATTTAACTTATATCATGCATACTTGTATTTATTAATATGTAGATATATAAGAAATGACTGAATTTTTCTGAATTTCAAGTCATAATAAATCGTATTCATTTATATAACAATGCACATTTTTAAACTACTTTTTACTTGATGTTTTTAGATGTTTTATGTCAACAGCAAAATGAGCAATATCCCCTCCTGTGGATTGATGCAAGAAACAAGTGTCCACAACTCATCACATCCACAATATGAAAAGGACTGGCAGGTCGTCAGTAACAAAATATGATTTATTATGCACTCAATCTATAATTCACTATTTTAGAGTTATGGACTTACTATTCAGCTTAATACCTTAAGGTGCACTACATGTATATCAAAATCTGGACAAGAGCTATAATCATGTACAAGGTAACACCCTCAGTTCAGTGAAAAGTAGTCCAAAATCATTTAATGTAATGCAAAAATTAATCCATAATTTCAATCAATACATAAACTGAATATCATCAGCTCAATGTCTCACGACACAACACAGAATATCTGAACAAATATCAAATTTTGGAATGGTGGACACAAGTTTTACTAAATGCCACAGTCTGAGTAGATATGGCTTTAACTTTTATGGCAAAAAATAGATGTCTGAACTATTTGCTCATCCTGTATGGTTATCACCTAATCTTAAAAGTCCATGGGACAACTAAAAATTACCTAGAAGGAAGTAAAAATTGTGGCCAATCATATCTATCCTTTAGCTGGACAAAATGCACTTTAACTGAAGAATATATGAAAGAAGGCAGTAAATGTCAATTATTTTCTTCAACGAACAAGACTTTAAAAAGTGTAAATTCAGTGTCTCTTGGTAAGAAGCTGTGACAATAGGATTGTTATGAAATAAAAAATAAAAAAGTGAAATGTTAGGTTTCTAAAGAGTTTCATTGTTGTAAAGTTACTTGTAGGACATGATCATTTCCCCATACTACTTTGATAATGATCACAAAATCCTTAAAGTTCATGAAGTGATGGCCTATGAACCTGAACCTACAAATCAACATAATCCATACGGGTGCTACATGTGGTCCAGGATCTGCTTCCAGAGCACCTAAAATCACCCCCATTTTTTGGAGGGGTTAGTAATGCTTAGTCTTTATTTTTCTATGTTGAATTTTGAGTACTAGGGTTTGTCTGTTTGTCTTTTAAACTTTTTTAGCCATGGTGTTGTCAATTTTTACGATTTATGAGTTTTGATGTCACTCTGGTCTCTTTCGCAGTTTCACCCCTTTATAACAAAAGGTTGTAGTTTAAATTGATATTTATATATATATATACCACAATGTATGCACACATGTAAAACTAACAAAGATTGATTGATTGCATATATTAAAATTAATGTTGTATCAGCATAAAAAGTTTCTTGATAAACCAATTTAACAATGCCAGCAAAAGTTTAGTTTAGAAAGTCAAGTTAATAAATCCAATGAAAACAATATAACCACATATCTGTGACATGTACTGAGTCAATTCATTAGCATTTTCACTGAATTGATTATTAATCAAAAGGATTTTTATCTTCTATAACAATAAAACTAGGCAACAGCTGTTAAATTTTCAATGGGAGATAACTCTTCAGTCTTATACAACAATACAAAGAATAGATGCTGACACATCAACTTTTTATATATGATTTCCTGCAGGGCAGAAATTAAATAATTTATTTAAATCAAAAAAGCTAATAAATATATACATTTTTCTATTGAGTCAGCTTTTGCTTTAACCATCCGAAACAATCTCTTAGGTTGAGTTCAAGGGTTAAATTAGGAAGATTAGTTAAGTTTCATAATTATAATGCTATTTTTGAAATTCAGACACTAAAAAAACAAGGAAAATGTCATCTTGGAATGGAAATCAGTAGAGAAAATTGCCAATTGTAGAAATATAGCAAGATTTGGAATAGATTAAGCAGAAACCCATACTTTTATCTTTAGGCATGTAAATCTGAAAATTCAATTCACAGTTTTTAAAGAATATCTTAGTTAAAAACATAAAAAATTGTACTTACAAATTGGTATAAAACAAGTCGATATTAATCAACCAATAATGAATAATTACAGAAAGTACGTATTCCCTCAAAGATTTTAATTACATGATGAACTAAACAATAAGTCATAAATGATGGAAACAATATCCGCACAATTTAACTCGTTCAAATATTAACTGCTAGACAAAAGAAGTACGATTTTTTTTAACTCCGCCAGAGTTCATTATAAATGCAGACAGTTATAAGCATTCTGGAAGAGACATTAATAACGCAATAACAAAAGACAACATGTGTCTCAATTTTTCACATACTATCCATTATTCGGGTATAGATCAATACAAACTTACCAAATTCCGTTAAAAATCAGACACAATATGTCTAACAACTAAAACTGCCAACATCGGCAAATTTTTACATCTCGTGTAGGATAAAAAGGATGGGAACCGAATTAGCTATCTGCTATTGATTTTACTGATGCACTTCTACATATGTACAGTTATTAATGCTCTTTATATGGTTGTTTTTTAGACGTCTGATGTAATTTCTTTAAATAGTGATGTGGTTGGATTTCCTCTTCAGATTAAGAGATTAACTACACATTGACGTATTTGTAGGTGTTTTCTGTAATTTTAAATTCATGTTTAAAGCCAGATTCCATAAATAACACCAGACTACACAAATAACTCACAGCCAATACTGGAGTTTTTCCTTTAAAATTAGCTTTCCCCTTATAATTGATTTATATAATGTTAATAAGGACTATGGCAAACAATGAAACACCAGTATAAGAAATTTCTCTCTTTCTGTTCATCACAGAAAATTAAAATCAGGCTTGAAGGAAAAGGATGAGCAGACCTTTTTGGGCCAAGTTACACTCAGCTTCAGACTATTAATATTGAGCTGGGCTTTTACAATTAAGCTGAAAATGCACCAAGTGCTTACATGTATGAAAATTTTTCATTTTGAGGAAGGTTTGGTACATTCCTTCTTCGTTCTCTTTTTTTGACAAGAATCTACGCACCAAACAACACCTACATTTGAAACCATATTTTATTTCAATCATATTCAATTTGAATCTTTTTCAAATTAAAATGTCGCATCCACCATTTTTTCAATTACTGCATCAGAATCTAGAAATACTTTAATCGTCAGAATTTCTTGGAAACTGCAAGCCTCCTAGATGTGGCTGTGGTTTTAATCGGAGACAGAATATTGATTTTCATACAGACGCAATAACATTTGACTGTCTGCTTTGGCTGACAAGCAAAAGAAACCTACATCCTTGTTGCTTAATAACTCTCACTTATTATGTAAAACAAAATAAAATTGCATTGCACCTTAAGGACTTTGATTATTAGTCAATAGATGAAGGTGTTTAAGTTGTCTGACAGCTATAATCAATAGCTTTTCTCTTTTTATTTTATTTTTTCCTTTTTGAAATGCTAGTTTACTATTAACAATGACATGTCATGTAATGCAAATAATTACAAGTAAATATATAAATCAAACTAGAACAGAATGATCCAAGCCGAGGCTACGCTAACATATTGATACCCACCTGGTCCAAGCAATGTCAATGTTTGGATACAATACTGTACATCATTTGGATTGGAAAAATAGTGCACAATGAATAGCATCATATATTAAAATTCAGAAAAATGGTTACTGAAAACCAACTTATTTTTGCGGATGCTTTATTTCGTGTTTAGCACTTTCTAGCCCATTTCGCAAAAACTAAATTTTGCGATTCTTAAATTTACTTGATGTCATTAAGGTAGCAAAAGTTTTTCTTGTTTTGACGATTTTTTAGCAATACTTTTCTACTGGCCAAATTGCTCGTGAAAATTAGTTGGTTTACAGTAATTGATTTCCATTCATTATATTTTAGCACTGCCAAGCATTTAAATTGAAAATCCTACAATGTAGGACTAATCTTGTCATATTAACCTATGCAAATTAAATATATAGTTGGAAGGCACATCTTGAAAAATGGGATGTATCATTATGTCAACAGGCAAGTTATTCCCAACTATGGAGAACATATTGAACTGACTCCACGAAAACAAACTAAAGTAGAAATCAAACACATTCAGGCTCTAGATCAAATATATTATAAGGCCAAATGCACTTTTTTTGTGTATGTTTAACAATTCTAAAGGAGTGTGAAGAGCTAAAATACATATGATCATATGCAGCTCAGGACTGGAGTGTTGTCCACTTAAATTTCATTCCTGATTTGTTATGAAAAATTAAATACATTTCATTTGCTTATTTTAATGTACAACACCTGCATATCTTGTGCAAAAAACAAGTATTGTCCATTCAAAGACTAAGAAAGCCATTCACCTTGAGACTTTGCTCACACTACACTGTTACTTAAAATAAAATCCGTTGAGTCTGTATAAACACCAAAAAAAATCTTACCAGTTTATAAATGAGCTCTTTCCAGCTGAGTGGTTACCAATCATCAAAACTGTAATTTTCTTCCTTGGGGCCAGGAGAGAAAGACCTAAACCTTCAGCTATTTTTACCATTCCTATAATAAATAAATTAAACATGCGTTGTAAAAATGGAAATCTTCTTTAACCAAACAGTAATCAGCTGACCTCAACATTTAATTATAGTACATATTCATAAGGTTACAATCTACAAGAGGACATAACTCACCAAGACATGTAACTAACTTTGGACACCCAGGCAAACTAGATAATGCTTATGGCGGCCAGGAAAGGCAAAGTGATAGACAGGAAGCAACTCTCTGGTCGCCTTCAAACATGAACCCTGACATCTATTAGATAGAAAGAATGAGAGTCGAATATGCAATAGATGTTGATGAAATTCAAATTGAATGTATGAGATAGATGAAAGAAAGATAGACATTTGATAATAGATGATTAAAAGCAAGTCATGAACTGGAAGGATACAAATGGTGAGTCAAATTCAGACGCAGACAGTGACTCAGAAAAGTGGGTCATTTGAGATGTCTGAATTCAAGACTAGCAAAACATTGATGACACATTTATACAATTAACCTGTTCCAATATATCTTCAAAGTAAATTTGCCCAGTGGCGGATCCAGAAAATTTCATAAGTGGGGGCCCACTGACTGACCTAAGAGGGGGCCCGCTCCAGTCACGCTTCAATGATTCCCTATATAAGCAACTAATTTTTTTCCCAAAAAGGGGAGGGCAAGGGCCCCGACCCTAAATCCGCCTCTGTTGCCTTCTTGTTTATTCATTGATATTTCTAACTACATTTATGCAAGAACAGAAACAAAGTTCAGCCAGTTTTCCATTGGTAACATTGGGCATAACTCTACAACTAAAGATAGAGAACGGAAACCATTTTTAAGACGTACAGACGGAAAGACAAGGGTAAAACATAATGACCCATCAGCTACGACAGGGCATAAAAAAAAGCCTCAAGGTGTGTAGTATCATTATATGAGTTAGTTTGTGAAAACTTTGTAATCTAAATACATATTTACATTTTTTCAGATGAGACAGTTTGAAATCAAATACATAAATGAGAAAGTGTCCATTGGACACAGATGCCTCCACTTGCATATCATGTAAAGTTATAAACTGACATAACTAATCAACTGTAACAGTGACACTTTCAACTGAGTTCTGTGGTAATAGTTATTGTGTTTTAGACTCATAAAAGGAGTAGGTCCGGTAAGGACAGATTTTGGCCTCAAATTTCAGGTTCATCTGACGAAAGATTTTGACCACTTTTTAAACACTTAAGTGTTTATTTTATTTGAATTCATTAGTTTATGTGAAAGATTTTAACAGATTTAGTCATTAAAAACGATCCGATTCAAGCTCAAATATGAAAAATCTACCTAATATACCGAAAAATGTCACTTTTCAGATGGTTTTTGGTAAAAATGAAAATGGTCGCATCCGTGTTCATCCTCAACCTTTATATATGTTCTGTATTATCATAAAATACAACTTACATTTCAATATTAAGGATGAACACGAATGCAGCCACTTTCGTTTTACAAGAAAAACCGTCTAAAATTTAACTAAAATGCTAGAATTATGAGGATTTCAGTAATTTAGCATGACTTAATGGTGCTAGTACCAGATATATGTGCATTGTATTGTCAAAAACAGCCCATATTTATGTAGCAGAAGCATACTACTGTCCAAATAATAACTTAAGGTTTACACTTTAACAATTTCGTAAAACTGCTACATTTTGGGGCCAAAAAGGGGTCTTACTGAACCTACTCCTTAAATTGAGGCAAACTTTTTCATTTGTAAAGGGACACAACTCGAGAACAGTTGAAGTGACGTCACCAAAACTTGAAATTTATCTGTTTTGTTGTAATAAACACTATGTATAAGTTTCTGATATTCATTATATTTTGTAGAGGCAAATTGACGTTATAGAACAGATACCAATATTGTCAGTGGCGGATCCAGGGAAGGGTTCCGGGGGTTGGAACCCCCCTTTTTTTGACGATCAATGCATTTGAATGGGGACATATAGTTGGAACCCCCCATTGTCCTGGGTTGGGAACCCCCCCTTTTTAAAATGGCTGGATCTGCCCCTGATTGTTGAACAATGGAATGCAAGTATGTACAGACAAGGGTAAAACTTTATGCCCCCACCACATCAGCATGGGCATAAAGGGATTAAAGATGCAGGTACCCCTTCAACCCATTTGGTATAACTGTGCATTATTCACTTAACAGTAAAGTTGAATGTACATTGTAAAAAAGCAACAGCACAAGTCTTACATTTTAGAAAAGGAACCTACAAAAAGTATTCCACTCCAATACTAGACAAAGGGATGCCCCCGCACTTCACTCGGAAGTAACTGTACAATGACAATGTACATTAGGACTTTCTTCAAGATATTATTGTGTTTGGGAGACAATTGAGGCCCCTGCAGATGCAAAGTGTAAATACTCCAAAAAATGACAAAGTTCAACTAAAGTATCCCCCAAAAGAACAAATATTAATAAAAATAAAAACCCTGACCACATTCACTGACATCTTCTGACATCAGACTCGGATTTCTCTTGAACTGAATTTTAATGTGCGTATTGTTATGCGTTTACTTTACTACATTGGTTAGAGGTATAGGGGGAGGGTTGAGATCTCACAAACATGTTTAACCCCGCCGCATTTTTGCGCCTGTCCCAAGTCAGGAGCCTCTGGCCTTTGTTAGTCTTGTATTATTTTAATTTTTTTTTCTTGTGTACAATTTGGAAATTAGTATGGCGTTCATTATCACTGGACTAGTATATATTTGTTTAGGGGCCAGCTGAAGGACGCCTCCATGTGCGGGAATTTCTCGCTACATTGAAGACCTGTTGGTGACCCTCTGCTGTTGTTTTTTTTTGGTCGGGTTGTTGTCTCTTTGACACATTCCCCATTTCCTTTCTCAATTTTACTGTCAATATATGTACATTTTAGACAGAAAAGTGAAAAATCCTAGGATTCAAACTGTAGGAAGAAATATTCAGAATAACTATATACATGTACATTTGTACCCATAATGGGAAAATAGACAGGGGTAAAACAATACGTCCCGAACTTTTAGTTGCAGAGGCATAAAAAGGTAGGAGTCAAAAACAACACTGTATGGGCAAGATTGTGAGAAATTTTCAATAAATTGATGGACACAAATTAGCGATATTAAAAAATTGGACAGGTACATGTATCTTCATGTCCTCCATCACAAGATATATATAAATGATTCCTTGGACAGGTTTAAATTTTGAACAGTGAATGTGGTCCTCTTTGACTTTATACAGACAAGCACTAGAATGCAACTGAAAACTTAAGTTTAAAGGCACTATCACTCTAGATCTCAGATTTAGACCCACTAATTTGCACTTGTCCTATCAGGTACATTGTACTTTATAGTTAAGTTGGTAACCCAAACTTAATGTACATGTATGCATGAAATAACACATTTATAAATATTTATAACATTTTAGAAAAAAAAATGCAAAATTATGCCCTAGACAGACTGCTGAGAAAATAAGATGTGGTATGTTTACCAATGGGATAGTACATTTCACCACCAACTACATATGATGAATTTGTCCAGCAAATAGGACTGTTTTGGAAACAAGATGTCCCAGTACAAAAAAAAACAAATGTACATGCCAGAGGCTGAACCTCTCTGATATTCGTAGAATGATCTCAATGTCAAGCAAAACACCTTAGTTTCAAACAGAAGTAGTTTATTTCATATAAAAAAAACTTTGGCTAGGGCCAATGATGGCTAGGGCCAATGATCACCTGTGACCTTGTGAACCTGAACAGATCAAATTCCTG
Source organism: Mytilus edulis (assembly GCF_963676685.1). NCBI lineage: Eukaryota > Metazoa > Mollusca > Bivalvia > Mytilida > Mytilidae > Mytilus > Mytilus edulis. The sequence continues at coordinate 48,830,288 of NC_092349.1, read as the reverse complement.
TCAAGTCAGCAACCTAGACAATGCATCTTTTCAAAGGTTTTAAAATGACTGTCACAAAACAACAAACAGAGGTTATATATAATTTATTAAATATAAAACTATATAAACATGGAACATGTATTTGTGAGGCTGAAACTGCTAAAGTAACTACAAAGGTCTTCAAGTGCTTTATGATTCATCTAATCTGTAATGGTTAATTGTATTTCAATACCAGTCAGCAACTTCCTTATCTTTAACATTCCCTGAATTATATACTGTAATAAAAGAAATATGTCCAGAGGACAACTTTACCCAATCATTTATGCATGACCTTTGAATTGGTTGAATAAGAAGGAATTCAATAGTCAGCAGACTAAGGATTAGAAGTTATATTTAGCGCAGCCGGGTCAACCTTGAACGGGCAGTAACAAAAACTGGTCTTGCTGAAAAAAAATATGTTATTAAACGAATAAATAAATATATTTTAAGATGTACATACCAAAATTCACATATTAATTTTCCATGACGTCGTATTTATTCGATTTTCTTCGGTCACTGCCCTTTTTTCTACGTTTTTTTGTATGTGGCTTAAAAAGGAAAAAGTTATATTCAGATAAAATTAAGAAAAATTCTCACCATTTTCTGGTTCTGTGTAAAGAGAATGGCACTCTTTCAAGATCTTTTCGTTTACAGACTGAGTGGCTGAGTCAGCGGCATTTGCCGACGTCCTCTGCCTCACTTTTCCTGACATCTTCTTTCGGCTCCTGTCAAAATGTGAGCAGACAGACGGAGGTCGTAAGGGATAAATGAAATTATGATAAATATTTCCGAAAAATCAATAACGAAAACTACCTTTCCAGCAAATCTATCTAGTGCATTAAATTTTTTGATAAGTTTATATAAATTAAATGGAAACACATTTTCTATATTTGATTTCTTAAAGCTAAATTTTGTGCAAATAATTTCTCATCAAGAATATCAATTCCGATTCCCAGTCGGTTCTAAATTCTTACAGGTGCGACACCTACTTCCGTCAGCTGATTGGCGAGTGATTGAATGATTTGCATTGAAAGAAAATGAATTAATAAATAAATCTTAGATATATTTGTCTCCTGTATGTGAATTTCACTTAAAAACATAAAAGTCTTTTTATTTGTAACCTAGTGACAATGTTTAGGGAGGTTTATTTTGTTTGAACTATGACAACATGGCATAGAAGGTATGCCGGTAATTTTAACCAATGAAAATATTAAACTTTCTCAGCGCGATATTATAAATTTAACCGGAAATGGCATCTTTGGTAGCTAATTATGGTAGTGAAAGTGACAGCGAAGACGAAAGTCCTGTAGAGTATGTT